>NC_133458.1:109185265-109486068 GCF_048565385.1 Saimiri boliviensis
TTCACTGAGTCTCCATGAGGGGCAGGTGACTCTTTTTGTCTCACTGTGACCTTCTCCACCTCTGTGAAAACCCCCGGCCTTGAATGTCAGGTCATCTGAGCACAGCAGCCACTGTTGGGTGGTGGTGTCATTGTTGTCATCTACCAATCCCTGAGTCTGCTCTTGTGCACTCTCTTTCTTCAGCCCTACTCTTGTCATTGTTCTTAGAGATTTTATTTGTATTTGATGTAGCATAGCCTTCCGTCACTCCACCAATCCCATTTACTCACAGCCGTAATACATCCTAGACCTTGTCATTTCTAACAACCACAGCTCCTCCAGGCTCTCAATTGCAGGCATCCTCTTTTGACTCGTTAACTTTACAGTCACTTCTGTGCATGCACTCTTTATTTTGAAAAACAATGAAGCTGAATGGAAGCACTCACCAACTCAGCCTTTGCCTTTTCTATTGTAAGGGAGCCTGCTGTGCTCTCAGGAGACCACCCCTTGTTTCTTGTCTAGAGCCCTTTCCCTGTCCCATACAGAATAGTGTTCCAGCAAGCCATCTTCTCTGTAGCTCAACTCAATTATCCATTCTCTACTGGGGCATTCTCATCCGTGTGCAGATATGCTGCTGTTATTCCTGTCTTTGAATTCTTTGAATGGAAGAAGAGCATTTTTCCTCTTGACCTCACTTTTCCTTCTTGACACCATCGTATTTCTTTGCTCTTTTTTGCAGAAAATCTCCTGAGAAGATATGCTGCTGCCAACTTCCCTTCTTCCACTCTCTCTTTAACTGACTCCAATAAGACCTTCATTCCCTTCACACTTCTAAAATTGCTCTTTAGGAGGTCACTAGAGCCCTCTACACACTAAATCCAAAGGCCATTTTTTCAGTCTTCATTTTACTTGACGCTCAACAGCATTTAAGGCACTGATCACTCCCTCACCGTTAGTGAACTTGATTTACTTCTTTGTCTTCAGCCTTTGCTACTGGTTTCTCTTTCTCGTCTGCTTGACCGTTTTCAACCCATCTCTCCACACACTGCATGCTGGAGTGTCCAGGTATCCATGCTTTGTCCCCTCTCCTACTCTTCCTGCACTTATGCCCTCAATGATCTCATTACTATCAAACAAATGTGCCTCCAACCTGAGTTGCATGGTGAACTCCAGAATTCTGAGTGATAACATTAACTACGTAACACCACACTGACTTAAAGGTCTGACAAAGTTTCTCTCTTGACTACGCTAATCTTCTCTAAGGCAAATTAAGGGCAAAACAGTAATGATCTGAATCTTGACACAAGTTTACTCTAAAGATTCTAGCAGGGATGCCACCTCCCTTGAACTCACATTTTAATGAAACTACACATTAAGGAAACCAAGCGGTAATATAGGAGACTACCAGGGAGCATGGTGGATCTAAATCAGATGTTTGCAGTTTTCCCTTTCTCTAATTGAAGACTACTGTCCTAAAACATGATCTTATTCTGATTGCTTTTGTGCAAATTGGCTTTGTTGCTAGGTAACATGCTGTGCGCTAATAATCTTAAGGTTGCCTGGCACCCAAAAAAGATGAAGCAAATGTAGCATGGTTAGGTCTTTGATTTAAGCTCCCAATCTTAATCACAATAGAGTTGACTGTGGTCGAGGGTAGAGACATTTTTTAAAATTACAATAGGTGACCTATGACTTAAGAAATTAGGTTGAACCTAGCCAATTTGCTATCTAGTAATATGTGGTCCATATACCTAGCCATTTCTCATTAAGTACCCACTCAAATTTAAGACAGGTTTGAATAGTACAAACTAAATATTTTACCTGTACACCCACTGTCCACTGTCATTAACATTATTAGTATTTCCAGCCATTCTCTGAAGACAGCATGAGACATGAACCAGCCACCTTCCAGTAGAGAATGCCCTCCAGTAGAGATTATGCCAATTATGGGAATGTTGAGGGGGATGAAAGAAAAAAAGATGATTTAAATAAAATGTATGGTATCATCCATCACTTTAACAATGGACTTCTGTCCCTCAAGGACTTTTTCCATCAATCCAAGCTTAATTTGTACATTGTCCTCAAGGTGTCAGCATCTATCCAGAAGGAGATTTGGCCTGTTCTACAGATGCACTTAATGTAGGATAGCTGGTCTCTGAACACAGCCACGAATTGTAACTTGAGATCATCTAAACAAATACTGATTCTATCCAAGAATGGGGAAAATAAAACTGCAATGCAGCGTGCAGTGGTTCATTTCTAGAGAACCAGTTTTTCATTTTCCAATGCTGCTCTCCACTAAAACATTTTCAGGGGTAAAGTGGGCATGGTGTTCCCCAGTGCGCTGCTTTCTGACCCTGGCCCCCGGATAATATGTACCTCTACCATATTCCGGGTCTATGGTCTCGTTTTGTTGTGTTTTGTATCTCCAAGAGAATGTCCGTAATACTGCCTCACTTAGGCCCTCTAGGATCTCCTGTGTGCAAGCTGCCCTTACTCAGGTGAGACTCCTTCAAAAGAAATGCTCCAGAGGCAGATTCCACAATGCACCAGGGATCCTTTATCCATACGTTCCCCACTGTGGGGTGCTAGTGACCCACCTGCCCTGCCTTCCAGGTTCTGAGAGTGCATTTTTAAGCCCCATGGAGAGCAACTGTTAACAAATCACCTTCACTTCTCAGACTCCTCGATTCTCCCACGGGTGTCCATATTCCCATTAGGCATCAACAATAGAAATGTGCTAGAGAATCCATCCTCTCTCCCCCCACCAGTCTTGTCTTCCCAGAGGCCATGCCCACATGCTACAGCACAGTGGCCAGCTTGAAGAAAAGGCAGCAGAAGGCACTTTGCATCTGAGAGTCCTGAGTCAGATCCTGGCTTCCCTCTACGAACTGCATGGCACCATCTCTCGGAGCCTCTGCCCTTCCTGTATCCCAGGGAAAAGATACTTGAATGAAACCATACATGTAAGTTCCTGGCACATATCCACAGAAGTGGCTGGCACAAAAAAAAAAGGTGTTAAACAAATGAAAGGCTTAGTTTATACAACATAGGTAGCTCTTGCAGAGGTGAGGCTAGAAACAGAAGGCCCCTTTGGCCATCTGAGAGAGCCCACAGGGTGCTTCTTTCCTGCCCTGGCCCACATGGCCTGCACAACATCCCAAGGCCATGGTGGGAAGGGATCTGGTCCTTGAAGGATATCAGGATTTGGGCACACCAAGGAAACTGAAGTAGCAGCAGAGGAGAGGGCAATGGACAAGAAAATCCAGCATAGGCAGGAGCACAGGCTGGCAGGGCCCTGGCGGGAGTCTAGTACCACAGCTGGCCTCAGCATCAGATACCTCCAGCCTCCTTAAACTCACATCTCTAAGACAAACTCATCATTTTCCTCTCCCCACTTCTCAAATAGGCTCTCTCTATACACACAGCTGACCCTTGAACAATGCAGGGACTTGAAGCACCACACTGTATAGTCAAAAATCTGTGTATGCCTTTCAACTCCCCCAAAATTTACCTGCTAATATTCTACTGTTGACTGGAAGCCTTACCAAAATGTAAACAGTCAGTGGATACCTCTTTGGTGTGTTACATGCATCACATACTGCATGATTCCAATGAGGCAAACTAGAGAAAAAAAGTTATTTTAAAAAGCAGAAAGAGGCCGGGCATGGTGGCTCAAGCCTGTAATCCCAGCACTTTGGGAGGCCGAGGCGGGTGGATCACAAGGTCAAGAGATCGAGACCATCTTGGTCAACATGGTGAAACCCCGTCTCTACTAAAAATACAAAAAAAATAGCTGGGCATGGTGGTGCGTGCCTGTAATCCCAGCTACTCAGGAGGCTGAGGCAGGAGAATTGCCTGAACCCAGGAGGCGGAGGTTGCGGTGAGCCGAGATTGCGCCATTGCACTCCAGCCTGGGTAACAAGAGCGAAACTCCGTCTCAAAAAAAAAAAAAAAAAAAAAAAGCAGAAAGAAAAGAAACTATATTTACTATTTTCTAACTGGAAGTAGAGCATCATAAAGGTCTTTATTCTTGTCATCTTCACATCGGGTAGGCTGAGGAGGAGGAGGAAAGGGAGAGCTGGTCTTGCTATCTCAAAGGTGGTTGAGGCAGGACAGGCGGAGGAGATAGAAGGGGAGCAGAAGAGGCAGGTGCACTGGGTGTTACTTGTACTGGAAACATTTGAATATAAGTAAGACCTTCAGGGTTCAAACCAGTGTTGTTCAAGAATCAACTGTATGTTGAAAAACCCGTGCTCGCCTGAGCCAGACACCTAGGGATTGTCATGGACGCCCCCTCCTCTCTTATTCCCCATTGGGTCTGCATCTTTCCTTCCTTCTCACCCTCCTGGACATCTCCTGGCCTAATCTGTTCTTAACGCAGGAGTCCCCAGCTCTCCTCACAACTTGGGCTCACCCCGACCCACCCAATCCTCCACCTGCAACTGTAGAGAGCATGTGACCCACCATTGGACTGCCATTGTACCAAGTGTTCAGCACTCTCCAGAGGCCTCAGGCCCATGAACAGCCTACAGCACAAAACCTAAAATCTTGCAAGGCTTAGGAAGCTTCTGTGATGTGCTCCAGCTTCTCCAGCCTGCCCTGTGCCTGCAAGAGGGAGGCCGGTGGCCCCTCTAAGCTGCACATGCTGTAACATATGGCAGACCACCCACTGCAGTCAACCTCAGGTCATCTTTATTCATCCTGTAGCCTGCTGCTCAAGTATTGCCTCTGCTATGACCTCTCACCATAATACCAGGGGCAGCTGACCCCTGCACCCACTTCACACACACCCCAGTAGAGTTCATTCAGCTTCATTGTTTGCACCCGAGATTTCTTTCTGAACTCAAGAGCCGGGACTGCTGCATCTTTGTTTCCTACAACCCAACCACATATTGTTATGGGATAAATTGTGTCTCACCAAAATTCATATGTTGAAGTCCCAACCCCTAGTGCTCTCTAATGAGTTTGGAGATAGGGTCTTTCCAAAGAAAATTATGTCAAATTAGACAGTTAGGGTGGGGCCTCGTCTAGTATGACTGGTGTCCTTATAAGAAGGGATTAGGATACAGACACCACAGAGGGAAAAGACCATGTGCAGGTACAGGGAGAAGACAACTGTCTACACATCAAGGAGAGAGGCCTCAGGGGAAACCCACCCTGATGATGTTTTCATCTTTGTCTTCTGACCTTCAGGACCATGAGAAAATAAATTTCTGTTCTTTAAGCCACCCATTCTGTGCATGTTGTGGCAGCTCTAGCAAACTCAGACACTGCTGATAATTGGCTGAATAAATAAAATGTGTGGAATGAATCAGGAGCACTAGGATGAAAGGCTAGAAAGTTAGGATGAAGAAAGATGGGGGAGCTCCTTATATATCCAAGCTAAAGGAAACTTCTCTTAGAAGATAAGATGGCATGGAGGGATTTTAGTAGGAAAATCGCATTATTCATTCATTAATCCAGTTATTCAACTACTCAACCATAAAAAGGAATGACTTAACAGCATTTGCAGTGACCTGGATGAGAATGGAGACTATTATTCTAAGTGAAGTAACTCTGGAATGGAAAACCAAACATCGTACGTTCTCACTGATATGTGGGAGCTAAGCTATAAGGACACAAAGATACAAGAGTGATACAGTGGACTCCAGGGACTTGGGGGAAGAGTGAGGGGGTTTGAGGGATAAAAGACTACAGATACGCTGCAGTGTACACAGCTTGGGTGACGAATGCACCAAAATCTCACAAATCACCACTAAAGAACTTACTCATATAACCAAATACTACCTGCACCACGATAACTTATGGAAAAGAAAATAAGAAAAGAAACATTTGACAAAAGGAAAACAGTTATACTATAGTGAACCAAGCAGACATCCTTGTAGTCAAGGGGTTTGCTATCTGGTGGAAAGCAACAGAGCATGTCATGTAGTGAAAAATATTGTAAATAAAAGCCAGAGAAACAGAGGGGGCTCAGGAGGGTGAGTGGGAGGGTATTTTGGACAGAATGCTCAGGAAGTCTGCTCTGGTAAGACGGTGCCTGGGAAGAGCCAGGACGGCAGTGAAGCAGGCTGTGCAAGTGAGCACGAATGCAGCAAAGGGCCTGTCCGGTGTGCTCAGGGAGCCACCGTAAGACCAGTGCAGCTGGCACCGCACAGTGAAGGATGAGGTGAAGCAAGAGAGGCTGGTAGGTCCTTCTAAATGTATAATCCAAAAGAGGAGGGCTTTGAGTTGGAAGGGGGCACTCATAATAAATCTGGGACAACAGGCACAAGAATATAAATTACACAATTGTAGGCCCCCATAGCCTTTAGATGGTACCTCGGGTGATGTGGGAAGTCCTCGAAGGGCAGTGGGCAGAGAAGGGTCAGAACCCGGGTACATTCTCAGGAGCACTCCATGTGGAGTGCTGAAAGCAGGGGACATCCGGAAGCTAGACAATGATCTGCGAAGAGCATCTGGGGGTTGGGTTTGGGGGCAAGAAAAGCTTTGCAGAAGCGAGCCAAAGGGGTTGGAGGAAAAGGGAGAAGCCGACAGCAAGCAGGAAGGCCAGGTGTAGCCCGGACATCTCCGCAGAGGCATGACGCAGGGGTGACCTGCAAGTGCAGGGATGGAGACGCAAACAATGGCAGATGGTGAGGCCGAGCAAAAGGAAGGTGGAGTGGAGCACTCTCATTGCAAACGTTTTGCTTGGTCTCTGGACATACAGCCAAAGGCATACGGAATGTGTGACAACTTTAAAACTCCTTCCTCTTTGTCTCAGTGTTCTGGAGCTAGAAACTCCACCATCCTGAAGCACATAATGGAAAAAGTGATGAAGAGATAAGGTTACACCATACAAAAGAACACCCAAAGCCCTGTGCTCTTTCACCTTAATTAATGCAGATTGTAAATACTTATTTATAAATGTAAAGCTTGCAAAAATATTGTAAAATAACAATAATGCGTAAGAATTCATTACATTCACATTTTCTTCTTAGGAATGTGCAATCCATTACCAGCTACACTTACACACTTGCCTCCAAGGGCCCCTTCCCCACACATTCATGCCCTGGTTGATGTTCTCTTTTGCAAAGTCCATCCATTGAAATAGCCAAGGATAAAGCACTAGCCCCAGGAGGCCAGAGCCATGCATCTTCCTGAGGGGACAGAGCCCAGCACAGGACAGATGGCCTGCACACTTAACTACCACTGTTTGCTGAATCGATGATTCCACCACTGGATTAATGTTTCCATCCCCAGCTACTCTCCTTGACTTTCATTCCTCCACTTACGCCTCCAATCCATGCTTCCATGGTCATCACCCTCAAACACCACTTCTTTCTCTAGTCAGGAACCTTCTGTCTCTCCCTTTTCCCTCTGGTCTAAACTTCTATCAGCGTCCAATGAGACAGGGGCCACTGCCTTGCTTCTGCCTTGCTTCCCATCCTGGATACCCTATCTCCGTTCCACCTCTCCCTACGTGTTCTCAACTCTAGATCTTCCTCCTGCTATTCCATTTTGATATAGGCTTCAGCCCTCCATACGGACCAACCAATATCCTACCCATTCTTCATGGCCCTACCTGGACTTCACTGCTCCCTGCCTTGTACAACCAGTTAGTCAGCATGACCTGATTCTTCTAAATTTTAATCATCTTACAATATAGGCCTTCCTTGACCATGCACCTCCATGGCAATGGCCATAAATCAGGCTGTCCCCACCTCTTGCCTACAGTGGCCACTCAGTATCCAGTCTCTCCCCTGGCACCTGCTACGGTCTGGCAGGAGAGACCTTCCAGATATCAAGTTACTCACAATCCCCCACTCATGAACACCTACTTGCTCAGTGAAGTTCAAACTCCTCAGCATGACTAATGAGGCTCTTTTTTCTTAATCTTTTCTGTGTGTGTGACAGGAAGGAAGGAAGGAGTTGAGGAAGAGCTAGGGATCAAGAAGAGAGAAGGCAGACTAATCTGCTGCTTGATAACCAGTTTTCCTGCCGCCTTTGAATTCTTTTCATTTCAGGACACCCATAGGGACCTTTTGCCCCAGGCACACGAAGTTTCCACCAACAGCCTCTGCGTTTACATGTGCTCATCTCTTCCCCACTTCAAAGACAAATCAAATTCAATGCCTTTTCCACAGAAGTCTTTTCTGCCATTCCCACTGTTGGTGACTGTGTCATAATTCCACAGTTAACAACCATTTGCTAATTATTTCCTCTTATATATGTAGACACTGGTGATTTTTTTAAAGTGTCTCTTTCTAGTGCCTTCACTTCCTTACACAATGGGCCAAGGCGGGAGGAGCAGAGAGATAACTGTTTACGAACCGATTGATTTGCTGATGCAGCTCCTTCTTGGTCCACTGCGGGGCCTTTATGGAAGCAAAGAGCAGCAGATGTTCCCGGACGGTGAGGCTGTCCAACAGGACGTCCTGCTGCAGACACACACCCAGCTCCATTCTGACCTTCGACAGGTCTGTCTGCAGGTTCTTGCCATTGATGATGATGGTCCCAGAAGTGGGAGGGTAGAGCCCCATCAACATGGATCTGCCAGAGAAAATAAGTCAGCATAAGGAACACATGCTGCTGATCCTCTGAATGTCAGCAATCCAGTCAGCTCCAGGATGACACATGCCTCCTGCCAAGAGCACTCACCCTCTGCTGATCTGGTCTTTACACAATCAGTTAAAAGGTGTGAGGAGCTTGAGGGCATGTTGGCTGGTTGATCTTGAAAATGTGAGCTTAACATAATCTTTATGCTTCCACATGAAATACAAATGCTCCTTGACTTTTGATCAGGTTATATACCAGTAAACCCATCAAAAGTTGAAAATATTGTAAGTCAAAAATGCATTTAATACATCTAATCTACCTAACATCACATCTTAGTCTAGCCTACCTTAAATGTCTCCAAAACATTTATATTAGCCTACATCTGGGCAAAATCATCTAACACAAAGCATATTTTATAATAAGGTGTTGAATATCTCTTATAATTTATTGAATATTATACTGGAAGTAAAGAGGAGAATCACTGCACGAGTCCTCAAACTATGGATTCTATCTAATGTGTATCACTTTCACACCATCATAAAGTCAAAATATCATTAAATTGAACCATTTTAAGTCTGAATGGTGATCATAGAGCATTATTGTTGTATGAGACTTTAAATGATAACATTCAACTTTTTACAGATGAGAAAACCTGCTAAAGAACTGACACATTTACCTAAATCCTCATCATTAAATATAAGCAAAACAGAGATGTGAAACTAGCCCCCAACCCTGGAGCCAGTCTTCCTTCTGCTCCTACCAAGATAGTCTGTGTGTGCTAAAACAACAAAAACTCAGCCGGATGTGGTGGCTCATGCCTGTAATCCCAGCACATTGGGAGGCCAAGGTGGGTGGATCACAAGGTCAAGCGATCGAGACCATCCTGGTCAACACGGTGAAACCCTGTCTCTACTAAAAATACAAAAATTAGCCGGGCATGGTGGCACGAGCCTGTAATCCCAGCTACTCAGGAGGCTGAGGCAGGAGAATTACTTGAACCCAGGAGGCAGAGGTTGCAGTGAGCTGAGATCGCACCACTGCACTCCAGCCTGGGTAACAAGAGAGAAACTACGTCTCAAAAAAAAAAAAAAACAAAAAAAACAAAAAACAAAAAACAAAAACCAAGAACTCAAGTAAGCCTGCCACCACAAGCTCACGTCTGACTTTACCAGCAGAAGCCTGAGAATTGCCTGGTTCTGCTTCCTTGTTTCAGGAAGTTTATTATTTAAGTTTTAAATTGGTTTCTTATTTCTGAAAAGTTGAACATGCCCCTACCAGAAGACCTAGAAAATCCACTCCTTAGTATTTACATCTGAGAAATTAAATGTGTGCCTACACAAAGCTGTATGCACAAATGTTCACAGCAGCTGCCTTCATAATCACTGACAAAGAGAAACAACCTCAACGGCAACCCACACATGAAAACATAAAGAAAATGGGGTGCCTCCATCGAGCGGATACCACTCAGCTGTCCCAAGGAGCAGGCTACTGGCCCACCACCACCATTCCTGGTTCCACAAACAGCCTGCTGAGTACAAGAATCTGGACATGATCCCATTTACATGAAATTCTAGAATAAGTAAATCAGTTTATAGCGACAAAGAGCAGATCAGTGGTCACGTGAAGGCCAGGGTCAAAGGAGAGCATAGAAACCCTTGGAACAGTTCTGTATTTCTAGTACTTGTTCCAGTGCTAACCAAGTGTGTCAAAACTCATCAAACTGTACACATCAACAGATACTGTTTACTGCACAAAAATTAGACTTCAATGAACTTATCGGCTCTTTGCTATATTATTTTCAAACCTCTCAGGGGGATACTATAGAATAGTTTATACACATTCCCTGGAAGTCTCAAAGATTATTGTTTTAAATAGTGAAGACCCTGTCTTTGACCTCTCAGCCTTTCATCTAAGAATTGCCAGGTGGAGGCAGCTGCTTAGGATGACTGAAAATGTACTACAAATGTACACTAAAAGCAATGCTGTCATTGAACCTTAAATCATCGAGAAACTCCAAATTTAATTCTCATCATTCTGCTTAACACGCAGCTCAGGTTTTCCTTGCAAGAAATGTGTCTTAGTAAAAGCAAAGTTAGAGGAGCTGGCTGGATGAGTCATTATCTGTATAACTTGTGGTTTCCCAATTTTCAAACACACAAGAAAATACTCAGACTCATTTCCATGTCCATTTCTGTATCCAAGGAACAAGTAAAAACAGTCCATATTCTATTTTTTCAATATGAGATTTCTGATGTTTCATGTGTTATTGTTGTAACTTTGTTATTAAGTTTGAGGCAAAACCCTTTCACTGTTTTAACAATTCACACTTTAATGCTACATATTTCGTGAGAAAAGAACAAAAGAGTAAGCAATTTGTTCAAAAGAGATACTTCGTAATTTCAGTAGTTTAACCTTAAACCTCCACTTCCACAGCCAGCCCAAAGCTATGAATATTTGAATCCCTTGTTTCTCTAGGAGCCCAGGATTTGATTCTTTAATCAAATCTAGAGCCATTGGATCCTAAACCAAACATTCACCCTTAACAAGAAAAGAAACACACAAAAATGAGAACATGGAAAAGAAGAATAATCAGGGGTTTAAAAAATTTGCAAATACCACTGTGATATTTCTCTTTTTATAGATATGCAAGCAAGATTATACTTAGTAGGACAAACACCAAAAGTGTCAAAGGACTTTCAGAGACTGAAGTACAACATGGTAAATTATTTGTAGAAAATGGAAGAAAGACTTTTAAAACCCCATTCACCGCTAACTCTTTGACTGGATCCCAGACCTAAAGGGCACCTGTGTGGCCGAGGACACAGGGCCTCCCTCACATGGGCACTCATGAGGGGCTCTGCCTTTCTCCTGTGTCTCCAAACTCTGTACTGAGACTCAACATTTTTAAAAAGGAAAAGACATCAAACCTTCCGTCTCACAGGTAAACTGAAATTTTAAGAATCCAATGCCTAGTGTTTGATAAAGGTAAAAGGGGACCCACACAATGGTGGTTTTCCCAGCACCATTTGTCCCCAGCAGGGCGGTGATTTGGTCTGTGTGGAAGGTGAGGCTGAGGTCTTGGACTGCAGCCTTGTGGCCCTCGTATTCCTTGGTCACAGACACCAGGGCGACTCCCGGGGGACGTCCTTCAATCTCTCCTTTTCTGTTTTGCAGTGATGACCCTGTGAGAGAGATGCGAATTCACTGTGAAAAGACTTCAAAAGCCCTGAAAATAATACTCATATTTATTAATTCAGTGTTCTGCTTTGAAATTGAATTCTAGCCCTGTGAAGCATGCAAATCAACTCAAAAGTCTTTCTTTAGCAAGAACAAGAAGCAGACTATATAATGGCAAACATTAAGTGATATCACTGACTACAAAGTTTTGAACCTTATGATAACCATTTTGTAAAAAGCTAAAAATAAAAACACACACATGTATTTTCGTTTGCTGAGAGAAAAAACAACAGGCAGAATAGTTACACATAAAATGTTCATGAGAAATAGTCTCCTGAGAAGGTGAGCGTTGAGAGGTGCTTGTCGATATGTTCTACATTTTCGAAACGATTCATAATTCAGAAAAAAGAATTAGATTGTTTAGATTACAGTGTTGACTTGTAATCTAAACCCACCACGGTGGGAGCTCGTTTGTCTCTGGGTGATGCAACTGTATTTCCATGGAGCTCCCCTCTGAAGTCATCCTTTGGCAGAGGTGCCCTGTACCTGCACCTGCAGGAATAGGCCATGACTCTGGAGTGCAGAGGCCCAGGGACAGTCCTGCCCCTATCTCCTGAGAACCATAATCCCTATTTGTAAGGGACAGTGATATCGCCCCTCACACAGGAACATTGAATAAAGTGGCATGGGTGAGAACACTTAAAAATTTTAAACTGCATGACAGGGTAGCTGCCCATCTTTGCTTTTATTTCTTATATATACTCATTCTTGGAATAAGGCTTCAATTTTACTAAATCGTAATCTACAAACAAACACACATAATGCATAGAGGGGAGGAGGCTAAATAATAAATAATGGGAACTCCCTGGGGTTCCTGGGTTTCACAGAACAAACACTGTCAGGGCATACTGCCTCACATCTTGGCCTTATAACTGTTTCCCAGCTCAAGACAGCCTAAATGTAAGTCTCTCTAGGAATCAGCATACACTTGCAAAAGCTAGACCAGAAAAAAAAAAAATCAAAATGGATCAGAGGAAAAAAACATGCATCTAATAATTCTACTCCTTACGAACCTTTACTGTCAAAGTTCTCATTGAATAAGAACAGACTAGAACTTAGAGAGTGTTGCCTTTTCTCCACCAAGACACCCACACTCTTCCAATATGAGGCAGTAAAAGGGAAATACCATGGTTTTCGTAGACCAAATGTTCCTAAAAAATGAGACAATTAAAATTAGTTTTAATTTTTCTATTTAGATGAAGGTTCTGTTTTAGAATATCTTAATTAATATAAAATATCATTCCATGTTAATAATTTAACATATGTCCCATATACAAAAAAGTGATATCCCAGGGCATAGCTATTAGTTTTGCAGTGAAGCCCTAACTCTCCCTTCTCGGCCTGATCCAATGCCATGTGCTAAAACCACCTCTCATCCACTTGCCCCAAGAGGCCTTTACAGTAGGGGTTAAGTAAACACTTTTTGGACAATTGCTGAATATTCCCCAGAGTAAAGTCCCACCCTACCCCACACTGCTCCTCTATTTTGCAATTGTTCTTCTTTTATCTATTTTTAACTGCTCCTCTATTTTGCAATTGTTCTTCTTTTATCTATTTTTGATGTTTGCGTGAATTCCTAGACAAGAGGAAGAACATGAGGTAAGTGCATGAGGGGATTATCGATTGAAACTTCCACAAAGAAGAATAATTTATAATGCTAACATTTCCATATGAAACATATTACCATTCTTCAAAAGTATTCTCCAAATTCATTTCAGCCCCCATTTAACAGTCACTTTGCCCTCATTACATGTTGAAATGAAAGGGGATTTAATTATTAATACTTCCCAATTTTCTTTGAACACATCCATTCTAGTTTAAGTTTGATGAATGCAACTTACCTAAAGGCCTAAATTCTACAACTGATTAGAATTTAAAAGGCCGATATAAAGACTATTATAGCACTTTGATCATCAAGCAGGAGAGAGATATGCAAGCCCTCACACAGTCTAAACTGAAAAATAAAAAGAGATGTTCACGTACTCAAAGGAGAGCAGATGTATCTGTTACCTTTTGAAAGTAAAGGGAAGGTTTGCAAAAGTTTTCTCCCATTCTGTAGGTTGTCTGTTTATTCTGTCGATAGCTTCCTTTGTTGTGCAGAAGCTCTTCAGTTTAGTTAGATCCCATGTGTCCATTTTTGCTTTTGTTGCAATTGCTTTTGGCATCTTCCTCATGAAATCTTTGTCCGTGACTATGTCCTGAATGGTATTGACTAGGTTGTCTTCCAGGGTTTTCATGGTTTTGAACTTTACATTTAAGTCTTTAATATCTCTTGAGTTAATTTTTGTATAAGGTAATAAGGAAGGGGTTCAGTTTCAATTTTCTGCATATGGCTAGCCAGTTAGCCCCACACCATTTGCTAAGTAGAAAATCCTTTCCTCATTGCTTGTTTTTTTCAGGTGTGTTTAAGATTAGAGAGTTGTAGGTGTGTGTTCTTATCTCTGGATTCCCTATTCTGTTCTGTGGGTCTAGGTGTCTGTCCTAGTATCAGAACCATGCTGTTATGGTTACTATAGTTCTGTAGTATCGTTTGAAGTCAGGTAGCGTGATGCCTCCAGTTTTGTTCTTTCGCTCAGGATTGTCTTAGATATTTGGGCTCTTTTTTGATGCCATATGAATTTTAAAACATTTTTTCCTAGTTCTGTGAAGAATATTAATGGTATTTTCATGAGAATAGTATTAAATCTACAAATTGCTTTGAGCAGTATGGCCATTTTAACAATGCTGATTCTTCCTATCCATGAGCATGGAATGTTTTTCCATTTGTTCTTGTCATCTCTGATTTCTTTGAGCAGTGGTTTGTAGTTCTCCTTGTAGAGATCTTTCACCTCTTTTGTTAGTTGTATTCGTAGGTATTTTGTGTGTGTCTGTGTGTGGCAATTGTGAATTGGCATTTGTTACTGACTTCACTCTGGGCTTGACTGTTGTTGCTGTATAGGAATGCTTAACTATGAATCTGACAAAGGTCTAATATCTAGCATCTATAAGAAACTTAAGTTAAATACAAACACTCCATTAGAAAGTGGGCAAAGGACATGAACAGACACTTCTCAAAAGAAAATATACATGGGGCCAACAATCATATGAAAAAAAACTCACTATCATTGATCATTAGAGAAATGCAAATCAAAACCACAATAAGCTACTATCTCACACCAGTCAGAATGGCTATTATTAAAAGGTCAAAAAAACAACGGATGTTGGTGAGGTTGTGGATAAAAAGGAATGCTTACACACTGTTGGTGGGAGTGTAAATTAATTCAACCATTGAACCTGGAAGAAGACAAGTGGTGGTTCCTCAAAGACCTAAAGACAGAAAAACCATTTGACCCAACAATTCCATTACTGAGTATATACCCAAAGGAATATGAATCATTTCCTTATAAAGAAACATGCACACGTATGTTCTTTGTGTCACATTCATAATAGCAAAGACATGGAATCAACCTAAATGCCAATTGATGATATACTGGATAAAGAAAATGTGGTACCTATACACCATGGACTACTATGCAGCTGTAAAAAAGAATGAGATTATGTCCTTTGCAGGGATGTGAATGGAGCTGGAGGCCATTATCCTTAACAAACTAATGCAGGTACAGAAAACCCAATACTGCATGTTCTCACTTATAAGTGGGAGTTGAATGATAAAAACACATGATGGGGAACAAGATGCACTGGGGCCTTTCAGAGGGTGGAGGATGGGAGGAGGGAGAGGATCAGAAAAATTAACTGATGGGTACTAGGCTTAATATCTGGGTGACAAAATAATCTGTACAGCAATCCCTCATGACATACATTTACCTATGTAACATACCTGCACGTGTACCCCTGCACTTAAAAGTTGCAAATAATAACAACAACAAAGTGAAGGAAAGCTGTTGACCTGCTGTCAGGTGTAGCACTGCCTTTTGTTTGCCGACTGAGTTGTGTCTCCCCAGGTTTCATATGTTGAAGTTCTAACTCCCTGTATTTCAAAATGTGACTGTATTTGGAGATGTGGTCTTCAAAGAAGTAATTAAGGCAAAATGAAGTGACAAGAGCAAGGACTAATCCAATGTGAGTGGTGTCCTCATACAACAAAACTTGGACACAGATACACAGGAATGACACAAAGAGATGACACCATCTGCAAACCAAGGAGAGTGGCCTCAGGAGAAACCACCCCTGCCTACACCTTAGTAGACATCTGGCCTCCAGGATTGTGAGACAACATATTCCTGTTGTGTGACCCACCCAGTTTGTGGTACTTTGTTATGGCAGGCTGAGAAAATTAATGCAGGCAGGTCTCCAAGAACCTAGCAAAGCAATAACCATCCCTCTATAGGAAGATGAGTAGCAGCTGGATAATCAGGTCACATCACAGCCAGCATTCCATTCACTCTCTCTGTTCCAGGCACTGTTCAGAGTATCTGGCTGTATTAATTCACACAGTCCTGTGACCACCAACATGTCAGGTACAATTATCACCTCTCCCTTCCCGATGAAAAAGGAGGGAAAAGCAAGGCTTGCCCAATGACCCACAGTTGATGGCTCTAGAAGCTACACACTGGCTAGCCTCTCTAGCAGCTCCTGCTTGTCTGAACACACAGGTGCAGCAGTCAGGATGCTGTGGGTTGCCTTCTACAACAAGAAAGAAGCACACAGTTTCTTCCGGTACCAATTACACAATAAGCCCCAGTTGACACATACATGAAAAATGAGAGTGTGGAAGTCAAACGAGAAAGCAAGCAAGTAAATACATGAGGAAAAGTATTCTCACAAAGCTGTAGATCTTGGGCTGAGAGGCCTCCCAGGGAAC
Organism: Saimiri boliviensis; assembly: GCF_048565385.1. Classification (NCBI taxonomy): domain Eukaryota; kingdom Metazoa; phylum Chordata; class Mammalia; order Primates; family Cebidae; genus Saimiri; species Saimiri boliviensis. The sequence continues at coordinate 109,201,824 of NC_133458.1, forward strand.
CACACTCAGTTGCAGCTTAAGTGAGCACCACGCTTAGCAAACACAGTCGCTAATGGGATCCAGATGCCTTAGAGTGTTTATAGATTTGAATTAGCAATCAAAATTCTAGGAATCTAGATGACACAATGACAAAGTTGGGACACAGATCTGAACATAAATATATTCACTGTAGCATCACTTATAGTGGGGAAAAGGCAGAAATTATTTAAATTTGCAAAGTAGGAGAAAGGTACAGGAAGTTATTACTTCCATTTAATGAAATGTTGAGCAGCCATTAACAGTACTTTCAAAGATGTGGATAAATGCTTAGAATAAAAATATTTTTTAAAACATAGAGGGAAATTTACATATACAGTGTATATCCAACTAGGTGCAGAAAATTGTCTGGAAAAAAGCCTGGGAAATGTTGGTTCTGGTTAGTGAAACTGAAGATAATTGAATTTTTTTCTGCTTCCCCATAAATGTTTCCTGCTTCTGTATAAACTTTTCAAACATTTTACAATAAGCACATATCCATCTGACGTTTTACAGCTCAAGTTTTCAGAACCTTAGGGGAGAAAAGAATATTTCATACACGCACATTCTAAAGGTAAAATGCGGCACAATTTACCTGTTCCAAATGAAGTCGTTGGACACCTTTACATATTGAGTGTACACAAGGAAATCCTGAAGCAAGCCTCAGCTCTGCTTCACTTCGATATAAGTGGAAGTTGTACAAAGATGAGCATGGTTTCAAACTTCAGGCCATGACTCAAAGTGAGGATCACCATACATGTGTGTGTGCACACACATACAGCATACCCACCTACGCATGCACACACACAGGCACTCACACGAGTACACACGTACACATGCACATACTCATGCAGCACGTGCACACACGTACATGTACACACACACAAGCGTGCACACACAGACAACTGCAACAATGTCAGGAGTCACCAGTTTCTTTCAATGGAGCTACGACATTACTCCTTATTAGTTGTGTCCTTGTTTTCTCACTTGAGTCTTTGGAAAATGACACCTTCCTCCAGCCCTGACTTACTGTGGGAGATGCTTTGCTGAGAAATGAATCATCAAGAATTTTGTACAGAGGTAGGACAGGAGAAGCCTCAGCACAGGGACAAAGGAGCAGAGGAGGTCCCCTGGACCTAGAACGTCCTATCCCTTGCCCTTCTGCTCTCTGGTTTATACCTTCCTGTTCCAGGGAGATGTCAGTCATCAAACAGAAATCAACGAGTCATACCCTCTAGTGGGAAGAGGGAACACAAATAAATCAGGCAGAGACTGCACCTGCTTAAGACCTTTCTTCTAGTCCAAATGACCAAAATAAAATAAAATCATTGAGAGAAAAATACAAGACAATGTTGCCATTGTAGAATTTCCACCTGTGCAAAACAAAAGCAACCCCTTCAACCCAATAAAAAGTGAGGATGAAAAGACAGAGAGAGGCTGGGAGGGATGCTGGATTTAGAAAATACAAACATGGAATGCCCAATTAATTTTGAAATTCAAACAAACAACGAGTAATGTTTTAGTATGAACATGTACCGTAAATTGTTTGCAGCTTATCTGAAATTTGAATTCACCTGGGTGCCCTGTATTTTATCTGGCTACCCTGTGTGGGTGTGCTGGGCACATTGGAGATTACCCTCCAACTCCCCATCAGCATGCCAGGAATGGAGAGAGAGGCATGAATCTGCAGCACAGAAGGTTTGGGTAGCCTGGGAGCCAGTGAGGATATTAGTCTTTATTCTCTAGGCATTTTGGAGTTAGGGAAGACTGTCATGCAGGGAAGGGATGTGGTCCATCTGGTCAATTTTTAAGAAAGATAACTTTGCATCAACGTGGAGGTAGGTTGCAGGGGTGAGATGCTGGGGTCAGAGTTACCTAGAGGAGTGGGAAGGAGTTATGAGGGCACTGTCTGTAACTTGCTGTAAGTCCAGATCGGGGACAGCGAGACCCAAACTAAGGTAGTGACTTCAGGGATGGGAAGCAGAAACAAAATACGAAAGACATCATATTTTCCAGAGTTAGGAAAAAAGAAATTAGAAATAAATTGAATATTAAGGGTTGCTTTGCTAATTAAACCATCTCAGCCATAATCTGTTTGGACTTTTAAAACCTCCTAATTAATCTACTAATCCGACAAAAGCAGAGAGCTGCCAAATGCAAGCTGGCATGGAGGCCGCTCAGTTCTTTGGCCTGCCTCTGCAATCGGCTTTTGCTTATAAATCCAAACTTGTTTTAACATGCATGCTCTAGAAGCATATGCAACCTGCTCACATTACCAGATGTAATTAGGCACATTACTATGTGCAAAGGCCCTCCATTTACACTGAGTTTTTCTCCTCAAGGGGAGCTGCCTGCTGGTTTATGCAGGCCAGGAAACTAATTAGCATTGCCCCCCAAAACTGACAGTGATGAAAGAAGAAGTCAATGAAATTAGACAGATCGAGCGGAATCAAATTAAATTGGAAGCATATAAAAAGGGTTTATGCAATGAAAAAGAGAGGACCAGATGTTTGCTTGTGAGCTCTTGACTCCAGTGTGGAGAACTGCAGTTGACAGTGAGCGCCACAGGCCAGGAAATGATCTGATACGGAATCTATAGAGTCTCCCAGTCAGACAGCAGGGCTGAGAAATGCTGGGGTCATACTCACAGGGTCACTTTATAACAAAGAAAGAAAATGGAGAGAAATGCATTTGTTCGGCGCATGATATGTGTGTGTGTGTGTGTGTGTGTGTGTGTGTGTGTGTGTGTGTGTGTTTGAGAGACAGAGAGTAAAAGAGAGAAAGTTCTCATCCTCCTCCTACCTCCCATCTGGAGACACCCTCCTACCCACAGGAGACTTTGAAAAAGTGTTTTAAAATGTAGATGTTATTATTACTCAAGTACAATGATGCCAACAAATCAGGAGATAACTTTCATTGAAACTACACTTTGTTTCTCACAGATCCCAAGAGAAGGAGACCTGATATACCACACAGGGAAGCACCAGCGTCAGTCAGGAGACAAGGGAAGTAGAGGGTGCTGCTGTGGGAATGTGAACAAGAGCCTTTACTGTGGTTTCCAAGAAAAGGAGCATGTGAGGAAGGGCAAGCACGTTTCTAATTGACTAGTGTGAGTCATTTCAGCAGGCTCTGGGAGAGAAGGTCTGTCCCTAGTTGGCTGGTACCCTGCCCTGGGTTGATCAGGCCAGGTGGACAGTGGCTCTGGGTGGCAAAGAGGAGGTGGTAGGAGTGTGGGCTCTGGATTGATTTGTTTGCATGTGAAAGGCACATCCACAGGTGAGTCCTTTACTATGGCTAGGAACTGGCTATCCCTGGAAGGGGCAGTCCCTCTAGGGTCATTAACTGGACCCTTCCAACCCCAGTCAAAGCATCAGAAATATAGAAAATAAAAAAGTATGACTAATACAATGGGATGGTACAATGGCCTTTAGTGTGCAGATGCCTGGGTTAGTTGATATCCTACGAAGTGCAACAAAAGAATTGTCCTTGACTTGCCTTCTGTGAGCCTGATCGCAGCCGTGCAAGTGCAGTCTTTCATGGTTATTGAGCCTAAGACATATAAACTCAAAGCTTCCGTGCAGCTTCGGTACACGCTAAATTTTTCAGAAATGCAACCACTGTGCAAACCAGTGGAAAATTACTGTTTAAAGCAGAAACTGCTTATTGTTTTGGAAAACCACGCCATCAGTAGTGATGCCACTCACTGCTTTTGAGTTTGCAACGTAGTATGGCTGTATCAGCCTTCACTTTGCCCCATTCTATGCAAATATATGACAAAAGATGTAAAGATGGCTTTTAACAAACTTAAAACCAAATCTTTTTAAATTAGCAGACATTCACAAAATACACTAAATTGTATTAGTAAGGGTCAGTGACTATATTTTACATTGTCATTCTATATATATTTTAAAATTGTATAGCACAATAAGACCATTTGGTAAAAATTACACATTGAAATGATTAATATGAGCCTCTATGAGCTTTCAAACTTATTTTGATGCTGTTCCAAGATGTTCACCCCTCAGCTTCTCGATAAACCCTCTTAGATTATTAATATTATTTCTTTGTCCAATCAGTTCTCTATTTCCTGTCACTACTAAGGAATAGATCTCGAAAGCCTTTAAAAGACTGGAGGCTGAATGGAAAGACTGAAATGAGACAGAATTACAAGACAGGAAATGTATCTTCTGCTCTGTTTTGTTATCACCTGCCCCATGGGTTAACATAGGGAATTCCCTGACTACTTTCAAATAAGGCCCAGGTCACTTACAAAAATATCATTCTTTTATTCACCTCATTCATGTTTAATATTTCTTCCCATATTTTTCCTACTTTAATGAAAGCTATTTTCATCTTTTTAACCACATACAAATAAGTCTGATCTAGTATTTCTTACATTAACAATAGCTTTAATTTCAGTGTCTACAATTATCTTTACTTGTGCATTTTCTTTCCTTTTAGTACCAAATGGTTTCTGACCATTTTCCTTCTTTTAAATCCAACCTTTTTCCACATAAGTGTAAGCAACTGAATATCTCTTATGTGTTCTCATAAATTCATCCCTGAGTACTGAGAATTTACATATTATCTTATTAGAAATTACTTTCTTATTTCTTTTATATTAAAATATTAAAATTACATTAATTTTAAGACTCATATGCAGAAGTTTTCATTATCTGTAAGTTTCATTTCAAGAGAGTAAAGGAGGTAATATAAAATATTTCTCTTAAAAAGAAGATTTGAAAACTCCCAGAAATTATAACCCTCTTTATGGATCTGCAAGCCCATTTATGGTGTCTGGCAATTTTATTCTTTGTTACTTTTGGTAAATTTTGTCGAAGTTGAAAATAAATATCCTTGTATAATTTTAAAACATGTAAATTGCCAACTCTTAACTATTTTTGGCTTTTGAAATAAAAGAATCAGAATTTCATGATAAATTCAAAAATATTTATTGATATTTATTCAGCTTTATGTCTTTATATTTTTAAATATGTGTTATAAATATGTTCAAGCTTTGATTTTTTAAAAAAGTTCTGTAATAGACTCTGATCTTTCTTCCTAACTAGCCAGTAGCTAAAATTAGTGTTATAATCACAAAGAGAAAATGTAAAAACCGACCACTCTAAATTCACTAAACGAAATGTTGAAATGAGTGTTTGCCATTCAAACGTGGATTGAGGTCTTCCTACATTTGCTTCCTTTTGCAGGGTGTAGAATCTAATCTAGCTCAATGTAGCTCCAATAACTCATTAGAGGTCACAGAACACTTTGTATGGCCTGATGAAAACATGCAGACATTCCCTAGAAAAGGCACGTCCATGTGAACTTGAGGGAGACTTGCAAAGTAAAATCACCAGATCTTTCTCCCCAGTTGGATGTGACAGGGTAAGCACTGATTCTGAAATAGCTCAAGTTTAACATATTGGGTAGAAGTTAACCATGAGCAGTATGTGAGACTACAGGATTGCAGTGTGAGTGTATGAAGATAGTGGATTGTTGGTTTAACCTTCACCTAATGGGAAGGCAGGGAATTAGGAATCTGAAGAAATGGAAGGACAGGAGGAAATGAAAGAAGGAACAGGAGTGATGGTTCCCCTAGTCGAATATACGAAAGTTCCAAATGTGGCATGGTTCAGCATGGTTCCAATGGCCAAGGTACTTCCAAAAGATTACCAAATCTAGCATTTGAATCTCCTCGTTTCCTGAAGAAAACAATTTTTTTTTTAAAATTTCCTTTGAGCCTCAAATTGAACTCATTGAACTTTTAGAAAAAATCTCTTCTTAAAAGCCACCAGCTTGGTCAATCATCCCCTGACCCACAGGAGAGGGAATGATTCAATACTGTCCCACTGGTGGGGACATTCTCACCATCACTGTTTTTCTGAGCTCAGTTACCTTTCTACATGAGTGTACCTCCAATTCCCTTTTCTTCCCTTCAAATATGACCGAGAAAGTGAGCCCTCTGCACACCTGACATCCATCTCAAGGCTTAGTCTCTTTTTTCAGTTTAGAATTCCACAGTGGGATTTGGAGGGAAAGTATCACCTGAATACGATGTTCATTTGCTTTACTATAATGCAGAAAAATATTGCCCCAGGAGCCTCCTGCCTCAGTTGCTGATGGTTGAGGGAGAAATCAGATCATTTTGGGTCCTGGGACATATTTTATCTTCATCTCAACATTGCAGAGAGTAGACTTTTTTTGCTGGTCTTTGTAATGTAAATTGACATAACAAAAGTATTTTGTGACATTACTTTCTTAATTTTGCTTCTTTTCAATAGTCAACTGCTTCTCATCCAGTTTCCTTGAAACCTTGGCCTTCTCATTTTTTCATCTCTTATTTCTTAGAATCTTATTTCTTAAATTTTGTTTTCTTAAATTTTATTCAAAGTACCAAGATGATGCAGTCTGTTTTTCCTAAATAAACCACATTTCCAATTTATGTTCTCTATCTCTTGAGGGCCATATATTCCTACTTTTATGTAAAATAATCTTTTCAGCGACTCATATTATTTTTATGTTTACCCATCCTAAATTATGCATGAGCTCTCCAAGTGTGGAATGTGTTTTTACAAACAGAATGAACTGTGTTTGTTTTCCTTCTATCCCTCCATTTTCATTTGTATAAGATTAGAAACTCTCTGTTCCATTTTTAATTTTAATTTAGTTTGATGCCATTTGCTTTGAAAAGCATAGAACCAGAGTCACAAGTAATTTCAGCAAGAAAATACACCACCATCAAAGTGTTACCTCTAAAAAATAAAATAATTGTATAAAATAAATTAATTTTTAAAAAATTAAATTAATTTTTAAAAATTTGCTGTTTTAGGCCTGAACCAAAAAGGTAAAGGTACGCATGCCTCTTTTCCTCCCAACATAGCTGGGAAAACCCATCACCATTTTTGGCCTTTTTCTGCCATTGATACACTTGTCCTCCAGACCTCTGGGGCGTGCTTGCCACACCAGAGTAGTGTGCCCTATTTGGGAAACCCCGTATCTGTGACAACACTGAAAGCCCTGTGGTTGGAGGTGGTCCGCCACTCCCAGCCCACCCTGTCCAGCTGCCTTTGGGCTCTGCCTGCTTTTCCCCAGGTCCCGCCACCCACTGACTTGCTGCTGGCTGAGCGCTTGGCCCCTGCACCCCCACTAGGAGTGACTTTCTGCCCAAGGCACTCTGAGCACTCCCACCTCACCTGATCTCTTTGTTGTCTAGGAGCCTGCAGCACCATGGACCCCCAGACTCTCTCATCCTCACGCCTCATGCCTGCCTTCCTCAAACACTCTATCCGGGAAACCAGGATCTTTTCTGTGTAGCCTGAAGCCCACTTGTTGGAAGCTGGTTGGTGGGCTTGGTGGGTTTTCATGCTAATTTCATCCTGGCTAACCCCTCACTTGGCCTTTGGCATTTCACTTGGGAAACAAAAGCATCATATTTTTTCTCAAGAATGTATAGCTACTTTTAAAACATAACCTAAGACTTCCCTTTCTGACTCTTCCTTAAAGAATAAGTGATTAAGATTTATGCATATTAATTCAAACTGTTTTAAAAAATTATTTTGTTATCTTATAAAGTAGAAAATTCTTACCAGGAATCAAGTTGCTCACGTACCATCCACACAAAAAATAAAGGCTTGAATCAAACAGAATCATCCAGCAAACCCAGCCAAATGTCATGCCCCCTTGTTCTGGAGCCTGGTACATATTATTCCACTGAATCCCTAGCAGGAAGAAAAAGGTCAGAGTTAGAACTGCACAAACTCTTTTATGGTAGATTTTGTCACAATAAGTTTATTACTTCTGGAAGCTCAAGTGAAGTTGAATACAGCTAAAACATAAAGAAGGTCAATATCATTGGCCGTAACTCTTCAAATAAAATGTTAACTTGTGCAATCTTACATCTGTTTCCATGATATCAAGTGGGGTGACTGTTAAGTACATTTTAATATCTAATACTTTTAAAAGTTTTTTTTTTAATTTTATTTTACTTTAGGTTCTGGGGTACATGTGCAGGTCATGCAGGGTTGTTGCATAGGTGCATACTATATCCAGCATTTCTCCCTATGTTACCCCTCCCCACCCTCCCCACCCCACACTGTCCCTCCCTTAGCCTCCCCCAACTGCCCCCAGTGTGTGATGCTCCTCTCCCTGAGTCCATGCGTTCTCATTGTTCAACATCCGCCTAGGAGTGAGAACATGCGGTACTTGGTTTTCTCTTCTTGTGTCAGTTTGCTGAGAATGATGGTTTCCAGATTCATCCAAGTCCCTACAAACGACACAAACTCATCTTTTTTATGGCTGTGTAGTATTCCATGGTGTATATGTGCCACGTTTTATTGGTCCAGTCTATCATTGATGAGTATTTGGGTTGTTTAAAAAGTTTTGAAGGTCACCTTACTTATATCTCATTTTATTGACCCAACTAGGAAGGACTTTATATTTAAAGAACATAAGCATTTGGAAAAATAAAATTTTTAAGTACCCTTGAGAACCCAAAATTCTAAACTGTGTAACTCTGTGCTTTTGAAAAAATATATAAATAGAAAATATAATAACTGGGATGGGAAAGAATTAGTATTTTTATGTAATACGTTTGTGATTTACTTCTGGATTAACATATAATTTAAGAAAAATATTCCCCTTTCTAAATTTCCCTATGGTACTAGGCTACAGCTCAATAAAGTATATGTTTTAATCATTGTGTACTTGGAATTTAGACCAAAATATTCAAATGGTCTCACAGTGACCATTTCTTGTTTCTATCTTCTTGATTCAATTTATTCTAAAGATTAGTTAGAAGAAATCATTGAGGATTACTCATCTGTAAAAGAACATTTTTATATGTCTTATTGAAAAACTCTAAGGACTGAAAGACCAGTACAAATTAACTCATACAACAATAGCTAATATAACAATACTCCAGCTAAGACAACAATAGCTGGAGTCAAATTTTACTTATAGAATGTGTTTTACTACTGTTTACAAAACATACCCCCCAAAACTATACAAATATCTAAGTAATACATATCTGTTGTGGTTTAGAATTTTAGTTGTCAAATTATCAATATAAGCAAAAAATGCTACCAGTGGATTTTTAGAAAATCATTTTAGGATGTATTGGTAGGAGATAATTGTACTCTGTTTTATGCTGATTAGACCTATTTCTGGATCCTGACTTCCAGGAATGATCTAGTGAATCTAGGAGTAAAGATGAGAGCCAACAAATATGTGGATGGTTGTCATGTGAAAGTGATCATTAGAAAGGAGGCACTAGAAAACATGGGTAGAAGATCCAAGAAGACAGATCCTGAGTCAACAATCATCTAACACGGCGTGTCCCAACCTGACAGCTGAGCTTGTTTTCCTGCAACTACACAGTCCCATCTGGGCGTGACAGGAGACAGTGACAGATCATCAGGCATTAAATTCTCATAAGGAACACATGACCTAGATCCTTTGCATGCACAGTTCACATAGGGTTTGGGCTCCTGTGAGAATCTAATTGCCCCCGCTGACCTGACAGGAGGCGGTGCTCAGGCGATAACATGAGCAATGAAGAGTGGCTGTAAATACAGAGGAAGCTTCTCTCCCTCACCTGCTGCTCACCTCCTGCTGTGCAGTTCAGTTCTCAACAGGCGATGGACTGCTCCATGGCCCAGGGGTTGGGGACCCCTGGTCTAACAGATGGATGCATTTGCATACCTTGTACTTGGAAGGTTTAGACAGTCACTCACCTGACCAGACATCAGGGGTGGTATAAGGAAGACCCAAGCATTGGCTGGGTGGCTGACCTGGATAGCATCTGAAGCAAGGGGTGCCATGATTATTCTTGATTGTTCTCAAAACTGGGGGCACAGGATGGTGGGAGGTGTTTACAAGAGCAAAAACAACCGATTTCATTCTGAATGCTGTACTTGACAATGAAGACTTCCAGCTGGATCACTTGCAATATAACTATTAAGTTTCAAAAAGGTGATTCACTGAGAGTCACTTTTTACACATGACTTTGTCTTACCTGTCTCTTGTCCTTCCAGGAATGTAATAAAAAATACTCCTTGCCCAAAGGCGGTTGTGGAGAGAAGGCACTGCACACAGATTCGTGGAGTGAAGAGAAAAACTGCATGTTAGTGTTCGATATGAACCACAGATAATCCACAACACTTAAAGAGAGAAGCTGTGACGACTTCTCATTTTGATGACACCCAGCCATCGCTTCAGGCAGACATTTAAATATTTTAACCTGAAAAACTTAGAATGTCAGTCCACTCTGAAAAGCATGATAACAAGCTAGTTTTTAATGCTAAAAGGAATTATTTCTGTTCACTGAGATGCTTGAAGTGTCATAAACCCAATGCATCATACACAGAAATGTGTAACACAAAACAGTGAAAAATGGAATAGAGCAATTTCCTATTTTTATTATTAAGTGAATGCCCCGGAGTACACTGCAGGTTGACTGATGGAATACAAACACTATTCTACACTAGCAAGAACGCGTATTGAAGAAAAATGTTATTTTATATCAGTGGAGAGGTCTTATGTTAGAACAAAACCCCACTGAAATAAAAAATCTTATATCAAACAATACAATGTACCAGAGTTAGATTTTTTTTTTACTTGCTAGAAAACATTTTAATATATAAAAAGAAAATCAAATTCTGCATGCATAGAGCCCACACATATAAGGACTGAAGTAAAACCAAAAATAACAGCATTTGAAAATTAGGTCAGATCATGAATGACTCCTTTTCTATGTGTAAGGAAAATATGGGGAAGGACCCCAAATGGTCCCACTGTGTTAATTATTCTGAAAACACCTAATTAACACTAAGTTAAAATTATCGGTTATGAGTTTGTACAAATGTGGCATAAGCTAATCAAAACCAATGAACACATGTCAATAGATAAAACACTGATGGAATATAACCACTTTTTTCATTACGCATGTATATTTGTGTTGTGTGTATATGGCTAGTAGAAACCAGAAAGCTCTAAATTATTTTTTAAAGTTGAAGAAAAATCACTTGGCTTTCATAAAATATTTTACTCTTGGCCCTCAATGAGCGAGAAGGTGTTCTGCTCCCAGTAAGTGAATGAAGTACTGGACTTGTCATGAAGCCTGAGCTGGACTAAAGGGCTTTCAAGGGCCTTTAAATACCTCTGAGCATCCCTGTGTTCTACATCTCCTTGACACCTCCCCAAAGTCTCGAAGAGAAAATGAATCTGTCATCTCTCGCAGCAGACTGCAATTTTAGGAAGTCACTTGACCTTTTAGGGAGAATAAAGTCTTGAGCACAGTGCAAGTGTTTACAGTGATGTCACTGGCTCTGTGAAAGCGACCGTTTCAATAGCGATGTGTTCACCCTCACTTTGAGTTCCTACTATGTGTCAGGCACTGTGCTTGCCGGCAACTGTCACAAAAGAATGAATACATTTGTATGTTCTACATATTTGATGTTACAGACCTGAAAGTGTTATCAGACGTTTTTAAAAGGTACATTTTAAATGGATGAGTGACTCTGACATTGCTAACAGAGATTTTTCCACTTAATGTGATTTAATTCATAATACTTCAAAAATGCTTATTTTTTACTTCTAAAATAGCTTTAGAAATCTATTTCCTTCTGTGCAGGAAGGAAAGAGAAAATAAAGTTATATGCTTTCTTAAGGATGCTGCTTATTTTCCAGAGTCTGCAGAAAGTCTCCATTACATAAAAACTGGACATTCTTAAGGTGCTGCTGTCCAGCAGAAACACTGCAATTTCAATGGTTTGCATTTGAGGGTAAGATTTTAAAAGGCAGTTATCAGAAAGCCCATGTAGATACGATCATGACAAATTGAAAAGGTGAAGGTGGTGGGTTTTGTTTTGTTAGATAGATGACAGTTTTGTTTCATTTTGTATTTTGACAAAACAACTTACTTACCAGAAATGTCTGAATGACAAAACTTAATTGGTTATGTAGAACCAATAGTACTATGTAGGGCAGAAAGCTGATCATGTACACCAGGCTGGTGCAAAGGGCCGCTGTATTAGCTTGGCTGAAAAATGCACTCAAAAGGTAGCTCAGCATGACGACTGACACCCCAAAATCCCAGAGAAAGAGGAAAATAATAAAGCCATTGCTGCGTGCGAAGATGCCACTTGTTTTCAGAATGATGGCCAGAGCAGTACTGCTTATGGTCAACACAGCCATGTTCTCCAGGAACCAGGCCAGGAAATAGATCACTGGATGCACTCCCATCATCCGCATGTACTATCAAAAGGAAAGAAAACTCAGCGTTATCACAGCATGCATACTTGAGGAAGAGCAGATCAGATGGCAGGAGAAAGAAAGTGGACCAGCGGGAAGATAAATCTGCTTGCTTGCAAATTCAGCCCTGTGAAGGGCCCTGGGAAGGACAGTTCCTCCTAAAGCTTGATATTTGATTTTCATGAGCACTTGTATCCTGGAACTTAAAATTAAATTTAATTTTTAAAAAGAGCCATTTATGACAAACCCATAGCTAATAGCATACTGAATGGACAAAATCTGGAAGCATTCCCCTTTAAAAATGGCACAGAACAAGGATGCTCTCTCTCATCTCTCCTATTCAACATTATATTGGAAGTTACGGCCAGGACAATCAAGCAAGAGAAAGAAATAAAGGGTATTCAAATAGGAAGAGAGGAAGTCAAATTGTCTCTGTTTGCAGATGACATAATCGTGTATCTAGAAAATCCCATCATCTCAGCCCAAAAGGTCCTTAAGTTAATAAGCAACTCCAGTAAAGTCTCAGGATACAAAATCAATGTGTAAAAATCACAAGCATTCCTGTACACCAATAGGAAACAAGCAGAGAGCCAAATCATGAATGAACGCCCATTCACAATTGCCATGGAGAGAATTAAGTGCCTAGGAATAAAGCTAACAAGCTCCTATGACTTCCACTATAGGAGAACTATAAACCACTGCTCAAGGAAATAAGATAGGACACAAAAAAATAGAAAAACATTCCATGCTCATGGATAGGAAGAATCAATATCATGAAAATGGCCATACTGCTCTAAGTAATTTATAGATTCAATGCTATTCCCATTAAACTACCACTGGTATTCTTCACAGAATTAGACAAACTAGACCCCTTCCTTACACCTTATACAAAAATTAGCCCAAGATGAATTAAAGACTTAAATGTATTTTTTGTTTCAATTTTATTTAGTTATTCTCTCATTTTTGTTATTTCTTTTCTTCTGCTGGGTTTGGATTTCTATTGGTCTTGTTTCTCCAGTTCCATGAGGTATAACCCTAGGTTGTCTATATTTGTGCTCTTTCAGAGTTTCTGATGTAGGCATTTAATGTTATGAACTTTCCTTTTAGCATCACTTTTGCTGTATCCCAAAGGTTTTGATAGGTTGTATTACTATTATCATTCAGTTCAGTTAATTTCCATCTTGATTTCCTTATTGACCCATTCAGGAGCAGGTTATTTAATTTCCATGTATTTGCATGGTTTTGAGGGTTCCTTTGGTAGTTGATTTTCAATTTTACTCCACTATGGTATAGTGGAGTATAGTCTGAGCCATCTATGACAAACCCACAGCCAACATTATAGTGAACAGAGAAAAGTTGAAAGCATTTCCTCTGAGAACTGGAACAAGACAAGGATGCCCACTTTCACCACTTCTATTCAACATAGTACTGAAAGTCCTAGCCAGAGCAATCAGGCAAGAGAAAGAAATAAATGGTATACAAATCAGTACAGAGGAAGTCAAATTGTTGCTGTTTGTTGACGATACAATCATAGACCTAGAAACCCTAAAGACTACTCCAAAAAGCTCCTAGAAATGACAAATAAATTTCAGGATGCAAAATTAATGTAAACAAATCAGTAGCTCTGCTACACACCAACAGCATACAAGCTGAGAATCAAATCAAGAACTCAGACCCTTTCACAATAGCTACAAAAGATAAAAGAAAATACTTAAGAATATACCTAAACAAGGAGGTGAAAGATCTGTACAAGGAAAACTACAAAACACTGCTAAAAGAAATACAAACAAATGGAAATACATTCCATGCTCATGGATAGCTAGAATCAATATTGTGAAAATGACCACACTGCCAAACGCAATCTGCAATTCAATGCAATTCCCATCAAAATACCAGCATTATTCTTCACAGAACTAGGAAAAACAATCCTAAAATTCATATGGAACCAAAAAATAACCCACATAGTCAAAGCAAGACTAAGCAAAAAGAACAAATCTGGAAGCATCACATTATCCAACTTCAAACTATACTATAAGAACTTAGTCATCAAAACAGCATGGTGCTGGTATAAAAATAGGTACATAGACCAATCAAACTGAATAAAGAACCCAGAAATAAACTCAAATACTTACAACCAACTGAGCTTCAACAAAGCAAACAAAAACGTAAAGTGGCAAAAGGTCACCCTATTCAACAAATTGTGTTAGAATAATTGGCAGCCTACATGTAGAATGAAACTGGATCTTCATCTCTCATCTTATACAAAAATCAGCTCAAGGTGGATCAAAGACTTAAATCGAAGTCTTTGGTCTAATGAAACCATAAATCTAAAGAAACCATAAAGAGTCTAGAAAAATCACATGAGAAAAACCCTTCTAGACATTGGCTTAGGCAAAGACTTCATGACCAAGAACCCAAAAGCAAATGCAATAAAAGCAAAGATAAATAGATGGGACTTAATTAAACTAAATGGCTTCTGCACATCAAAAGAAAGAATCAGCAGAGTAAACAGACAACCAACAGAGTGGGAGAAAATCTTCACAATCTATATATCCAGCAAAGGACTAATATCCAGGATCTACAAAGAACTCAAATAAATCAGCAAGAAAAACTAAACAATCCCATCAAAAAGTTGGCTAAGGACATGAGTAGACAATTCTCAAAAGAAGATATACAAATGGCCAACAAACATATGAAAAATGCTCATTATCACTAATTATCAGGGAAATGCAAATCAAAACCACAATGTGATACCACTCTACTCTTGCAAGAATGAGCATAATCAAAACATCAAAAAATAATCGATGTTGGCATGGATGTGGTGAAAAAGAAAAACTTTTACGCTGTTGGTGGGAATGTAAGCTAGTGCAACCATTATGGAAAACAGTGTGGAGATTCCTTAAAGAACTAAAAGTAAATCTGCTGTTTGAACCAGCAATCTCACTCTTGGATATCTACCCAGAGAAGAGTAAGTTATTGTATGAAAAAGATACTCGCACACATTTGTTTATAGCAGCACAATTCACAATTATAAAAATATGGAACCAACCTAGATGCCCATCAATCAATGAGTGGATTAAAAAAATGTATATATACACACACCATGGAAAACTACTCATCCATAAAAAAAAAGAATGAAATAATAGCATTCATAACAATTTGGATGGAATTTGGAGACCATTATTCTAAGTGAAGTAACTCAGAAATGCAAAAACCGAACATCATATGTTCTCACTCACATGTGGGAGCTAAGCTATGAGACACAAAGGCATAAGAGTCATTCATTGAACTTTGAGGACTCATGGTAAAGGATGGGGGGTGGTGACAGATAAAAGGCTATACATTGGGTGCAAGGAACACTGCTAGGGTGATGGGTGCGCCAAAATCTCAGAAATCACTACTGAAGAACTTATTTATGTAACCGAACACCACCTGTTCCCGAAAAACTCAATGAAAATTAAAAAAAAAAATTAAGTTATTATAGTTCAAAGTTTCATAACAGTATTACAACAAAAATTGCAAGGCCTTTACATAAAAAATTCTAAGCATAAATTAAGATGGGAAATCTGTTGCTATGTTTTTCTGGGTTATTTAAAAGTTGCTGAATGAGGAACATTGATTTGTTCTTGCAATCTCATATGGCTATTCTTTGGTTTTCTTTCATGTCAATGGAAAATATCTGTTAGACTCTGGCATGGCTTCAGACTTCAACATAAAATCATCTTTCTGAGACAAGGGCTCAGCCATTTTGTACACCAGAACCCCAGCAGAGGAGAGGGAAGTAAAACAGAGAGGCTGAGGTTAGTTATGGGACAAGATCCGTTTCCAAAGTCCCCAGTCTCCCTGTTTTTGCCTCCCAGCAAGGTTTGAGAATATTTACCTCTTCTATCTGGAGCTCCTGCTCATACACCAACTTTCTGACCATACTGGCCACAGACACCATCCATGTCAGCATCATTATCAGTGGAAAAAAGAAACCAACGTTGTTCAGGAATCTGTAAGGGCATAATTCAGTCAGCATCCAGAGGCAAGCAAAATGACTCTACTGATTTTTTACATTTTTCTTCCAAGTTACAAAGCACTTTCAGGAGTGATGCCTCCTTTGGTCATTTCTACATGCCTGTGACTTAGGTAGGACAGCCATGATTGGTGTGCTTATTTTGTAGGTGTGCAAACTCATGAAAGAACCCACGAAGGAGATACAACTGGTTCAAGGTCTCTCAGATAGCCACAGCCCAGCCCCAATACTCTCTGACACCTGCCATAGGCAGAGCAGGTTGGAGCAAAACAGGTAATTAATCCATACCTACCATTTCTCCCACTTAATAGGGACCATTATCTATGTTCAATTATTGATATTAACTGATCATAGATTATCATCTATAACATATGTGAAAATTGGCAAATGAAAATCTTCCTTTCTATTTTTACAACAGTCATATTTCAACCTACTCTAACTGGGCTCTATTTCGAATACACATTTGAAATGACTCTTATCTAGGGCATCAGTGAGTTACGCCTCAAAATCCAATGAGAATTATTCCAGTCATTTTCCTTCTTGAGTTCTCAGACATGTTTGATGACACTGGCCATTCCCTCCTTCTCTCTTTTCTCTTAGCTTCCAGAACAACTCCCAGCTTTGCACCCACAGCTTGGCAACGTCTCCTTTACCTGCCTTTAAATGTAGGCATTCTCACCTCAAGCTGGACACTCTGTCTTCCCACCACATACTCTCTGAGCTCTAAATCCACATAATAATGACGTATTCAGCATTGAGGCCAAACATGCAAGCCATGTTACTGGGCTGATGATACGTGAATGAGCCAAAGAGAATAAAGTTCCTGCCATTAAAGATCTTTCATTCTAGTGTGTCAGCCAGGTGAAAAGGGACACAAAATAACTCAATAAACACAGATTGCTATGTTCTGTCCCTGCCAAAACTCATGTTGAAATTTAATTGCCCATGTAAAGGTACTGAGGGGCAATGCAGCCTTTAAGAGGTGTTTGGGTTATGGGGGCTCTACTGTCATGAATGATTAACATAGTTCTCATGAGACTAGGTGAGTTCCCAGGGTACTGGATTAGTTCTTGAGAGAGCTGGCTGTTATGAAGCAGGGTTGTCTCTCAGGTATGAAGCGCACAGCCCCCTTCCCCTTACACTTTCCACCATGAGTTGAAGTAGCAAGAAGCCCTCAACGGAAGCCAACCAAACAGGCTGCCTGATCTTGGACCTCCCACCAGAATTATGAGCCAAATAGGCCTGTCTTCTTTACAAACTATCCAGTCTCAGGTATTCCACAACAGCAACACAGAAAGGACCAAAACAGAGACGCATAATGTCAGATAGTGATAAATGCTGTGGGGAAAAAAGAACCAGCTTCACCCAAAGTGAGAAGGAATGCTATTTCGGACAGGGTGATCAGCTGAGCTGACAGCGGAAAAACATATTTGAGCAGAAAGCAGATGAAGTAAGAAAATGAGTCATACAGGTATCCAAAAGAAGAATCCTCCAGGCAAAGGAAAAGAAAGGGCAAGGGCCAGAGGTGGGAGCAAGCAGAGCACGGGTCAGGAGCAGCCAAGGCCTTCACGGAACAGCAGCAGACGGGGTCAGAGCATAAGCAGGGGCTAGATCACGCAAGAAGCTTTCATGTCAGGGTAAGTTCTATATTTTACTTAGTGAACAAGAAGGTACACTGAAAAGACTTTAAAAGGAGGAGAGAGAGAAACAGAGCGGTGACATAGTCAGGTAGACACCGTTTTTAAAAAGATCACTAAATGTCACGTAGACAATGGGCTACAGGTGGGGAAGCCTGTGAAGAGAGGGGTCAGAAGGCTACAGCAGACTCAGCAGTCGAGATGAGAAACAAGGGCTCCCCACAAAGACAGTGGCCCTGGAGACAGGGAAATGACCAGATTGGACATTTGCCCTGATGCAGTAGCATCTCAGAGGCTCTCCAGAACTTCTTCATAGCATTAACAACAGCATGCAACACGTTCAAGACTTAATGTCTGCCTCTCATACCAGAATCTAAGCTCCTTAAGGAAGACCTCCCACTGCATCTCCTTGGCCTGGCAAGGGCCTGCCTCATAATGGAAGCCAAATACTTATTAATAAATACATGAATGTGTAACAGAGAAAAGGAAATTATTTGTTTTTATTCACTTTTCTGCTTTAGACAACTTTTACAAGCTGTCAACTTGGCGAGTCATATTTGAAAGTTAAATATGGGCTGGGCGTGGTGGCTCATGCTTGTAATACCAGCACTTTGGGAAGCTGAGGCGGGTAGATCACCTGAGATCAGTAGTTCAAGACCAGCCTGGCCAATACATGGGAAAACCCCATCTCTACTAAAAATACAAAAATTAGCCAGGCTTGGTGGTGGGCAACTGTAATCCCAACTACTCAGGAGGTTGAGGCAGGAGAATCACTTGAACCCAGGAGGCAGAGGTTGCAATGAGCCATGACTGAACTAATGTGTTCCAGCCTGGGCGACAGAGCAAGACTCTCTGAAAAAGAAAGAAAGAAGAAAGAAAGAAAGAAGGAAAGAAAGAAAGAAAGGAAGGAAGGAAGGAAGGAAGGAAGGAAGGAGGGAAGGGAAGGAAGGAAGGAAAGAAGTTAAATATGGTTAACTTGTATGGGCAGAGTCTTTTGGATTTCCAGTTTTGTGTCTGGGTTTTTTTAAAAGCATTATTTTTGTAGTGCGCAGAGCAGGTAGAAGTCTATGAACAGGAAGTGTCATAAACTCTATCTACGTGTCTATCCAACAAACGCCATTTGTTTTCTCAGAGTAACATAGTTTACCACAGAGAGGAAGCTTGGATCATCTGTAAAGTTAAAGACAACTAATACTGAGTTTATTAAGAGGGTTGAAAAAGTTTGTCTATTTGTTCACCTATTTCCCTTTTTTTACTTAATGGCAGTGAAATCAGTAACTACTGAACTCTATTCTTGCAGCCATTTGAATCTCACAAAAGAGCCCATAAGCATCATGCAGAAGCATTATCTAAGACTGTTTTTTAAGCTGTTGCTTCAGAAGTCACCTTAGGTCAGACTTCTGTACCATGTGTGTGTCCTGTTGATCCCTTGAAGCTTTGTAAAAAAGAAAGTGATGAGAGGCTTGGAGTTCGATCAACCTAACTCTGAAAATCTTGGAGCACCTACCTCAGATACAAGAGAATACCCAGACACTCTGCACAGACATGTCAGACTGAAGTCATTTGGTAGAAATAGAATAGAATAACAAATTGGAGATGACAGATTACAAGACATGGCTATGTAACTCAGACTATTTCTTATATGCACCTGAAAACTGGTCTAAAATCAAAAAGAGAAGAAAAAAAGACATAAATTCAAATTTGTATAAATGCTTAGAAGAGACACGAAGCATTTGAAAATGGTGCTAAGTTCGGCTGGGCATGGTGGCTCAGGCCTGTAATCCAAGCACTTTGGAGGCCAAGGTGGGCGTATCACCTGAGGTTGGGAGTTCAAGACCAGCCTGACCAACATGGTAAAACCCTGTCTTTAAAAAAATAATTAAAAAAACATCAAGTTCATGTGAGAGTCACACAGAAATGTAAATAGGAGATATTTCAGTAGCAAATCCCCGCCCTCTGCAGATCTCAGAATGCACCATCGAAAGTACACTTCTTAGTTGGATACAGTGGCTCACACTTGTAATCCCAACACTTTGGGAGGTTGAAGCAGGCAAATCACTTGAGCCCAAAAGTTTGAGACAAGCCTGGGAAACATAGTAACATGGTTAAACCCCGTCTGTTCAAAAAAATTCAAAAGTTACCCAGATGTGGTGGCACATGCCTGTAGTCCCAGCTACTTGGGAGGTTGAGATGGGAGGATCACTGGAGCCAGAAAATTGAGGCTGCAGTGAGCTCTAGTTGTGCCACTGCACTCCAACCTGGGTAACAGAACAAGACCCGGTCTCCAAAAAGAAAAAAAAAAGAAAACACTTCTTAAAAGCAAGCAGCACACTCTGAGAGGCAAAATACATACAACAGATTGTGTTAGGTGGATGTCAAGTTACATGTTAAATTGGATAGCCTTGTCACTGCATTGATCTCATTACTCATTATTGGTCTGTTCAGGCTTTGTATTTCTTAATTGCTCAATCGTCATAGGTTATATGTGTCTGAGAATTTGTTCATTTCTTCTAGATTTTTTAATTCATTGGTGTGTGTGTAATTATTCATAATAGTGTCTACTGATCCTTTGTATTTCTGTGGTATGTTATAATGTCTTCTTTTTTGTTTCCAATTTTATTTGAGTCTTCACTCTTTTTTTCTTAACCTAGCTAAAAATTTACTGAATTTGTTTATCTTTTTTTGAAAAACACTTCTTTGAAACTATTAACAGAGTAAAGAGACAACCTACAGAATGGGAGAAAATATTGACAAACTGCATCCAACATATGTCTAATATCCACAGTCTGTAAGGAACCTAAACAATTCAACAAACAAATACCCCAAAGAAGGCAGGCAAAAGACAGGAGCAGGCACTTCTCAAAAGAAGACATACAAGCAGCCAAAAAACATAAAAAAAAAAAATGCTCCCCATCACAAATCATCAGAGAGAGGCAAATCAACACCACAATGAGATACCATCTTATACCAGTCAGAATGGCTATTATTAAAAGGTCAAGAACAACAGATACTGGCCAGGCTGTGGAGAAAAGGGAATGTTTTTACACTGTTGATGGGAATGTAAATGAGTTCAGCCGCTGTATAAAGTAGTTTGGAGATTTCTCAAATAACTTAAAACAGAACTACCATTCAAATCCCCAATCCCATTACTGGGTATAGATCCAAAAGAAAATAAATTGTTCAACCAAAAAGACACAGGCACTCACATGTTCAAAACCGCTATTTACAATAGCAAAGACATGGAATTAACCTAGATGCCCACCAGCAGTGGATTGGATAAAGAAAAGGTGGTACATATACATCACGGAGTACTATGCAGCCATGAAAAAATAATGATTTCATGTCCTTTGTAGCAACATGGATGCAGCTGGAGGTCATTATCTTAAGTGAATTAACATAGTAACAGAAAACCAAATACTGCATGTTCTCAATTATAAGTGGGAGCTAAACACTGGGTACTCATGGACAAAATAGTAACAATAAACACTGGGGACTAGTAGAAGGGGGAGAAAAGAAGGGGACAAGGATTGAAAAACTAACTATTGGGTACTACGTTCACTACCTGGGTGACAGGATCAACTGCATCTCACACGCCTCAGCATCACACAACATACCCATGTAACAAACCTGCACATGTGCCCCCTGAATCTAACATTAAAATTATATTTTAAAAATCTGGAAAATATATTTAATATCCATCAATTAGAGGCTTCACCAAATAAAACATCATGCAATCTATATTCACATAATGAAATATATTTGCATAGAAAAAAAGAATGAGGCCAATATGGCCTAAGATACAGAACTCTCCACTAGATACCATTAAGTAAAACAAGTAAGTACAGAAAAGATCCATAGTGAGCTGATGTTTGTGTTTAGTGTGTATTGAATGAATGTTGAATAAATCATATAAAACGGTACTTACACACAGAATACTCCTGGAGGATGCACCAAAAAAGCATTCTTACTTATTGTCCTAGAGAGAGGAAACTGGCTCACAATCAGGGATGGGAGATTTATTTTTAACTCTACCTTTATGTATTGATTAAATATTTTACAAGTATTCAGAAAAAATGTATTTACAAATTTTCACTGTCTTTTAAGAAAACTTTTTTTTTTTTTTTTGAGACAGAGTCTCACTCTGTAGCCCTGGCCGGTGCAGTGGTGCAATTTCGGGTCACTGCAACATCCACTTCCTGGGTTCAAGTGATTCTCCTGCCTCAGCCTACTGAGTAGCTGGGACTACAGGTGCATATCACCACATCTGGCTAATTTTTTGTATTTTTAGTAGAGACTGGGTTTCACCACTTTGGCCAGGCTGGTCTCAAACTCCTGACCTCTGATCTGCCCGCCTCGGACTCCCAAGTGCTGAGATTATAGGTATGAGCCACCGCTCCTGGCCCAAGAAAACAATTCTTATAAAGAATTTCCTGAAGTCGTTTATGGCAATATAAAACCAAAAGAAAAACAAAACAATAAAAATATCAGCTTTTTGTTTTGTTCACCTTTTTTATTTGCTTTAGTCTCCATTTTATTTATTTCTGCTCTAATGTAAAGTCTTTCATCAAAAAGAAAAGCCCAGGACCTGAGGGCTTCACTGCTGAATAACACCAAACATTTAAAGAACTAATACCAATTCTACTCCAACTATTGAAAACATTGAAGAGGAAAGAGTACATTCAAACTCATTCTATGAATCTAGGATTACCCTGATACTAAAACAAGA
The DNA here is from genome assembly GCF_048565385.1 of Saimiri boliviensis. Taxonomy (NCBI): domain Eukaryota; kingdom Metazoa; phylum Chordata; class Mammalia; order Primates; family Cebidae; genus Saimiri; species Saimiri boliviensis. Next base: position 109,224,472 of record NC_133458.1, read on the forward strand.
CAAGGCCTCAATGATGGAAAAAAAAAAAAAAAAGAAAAAAAGAAAACTACAGGCTTATATTTCTTAAGAATATAAAGGGAAATATACTCAACAAAACATTAACAAACCAAATACACAACACATTTAAAAGATTGTTAATCATTATCAAATGAGATTCATCCCAGGAATGTTAAGTATGGTTCAACATATGCAAATCAACAAACGTGGTATATCACCTTAATAAAATCAAGAACAAAAATCTTATGATCATTTCTGTAGATACTAAAAGAGAATCTACTCAATAATATTCAACATTTTTCATGACAAAAACTCTCAAAAAACTAGGTATACCAGAAATACATTTCAAAAAAATAAAGAACAAATATAACAAATCCACAGCTAATACCATACAGCATGGGGAAAAATTAAAAGCCTTTTTTCCAAGATCTGGAATGAGACAGCTTTCACCACTTTTATTTAACAGAATGCTGGAAGTCCTATCTAGAGCAATAAAGCAAGACTAATAAGTAAAGGATATCCAAATTAGAAAGAAGTCAAATTTTCTTTTTTTGCAGATAAAATGATTTTATAGTTGGAGAAACACCTAAAGACTTCACCAAACACCTGCTAGAATTGATAGACTAATTCAGTAAAGTTTCAGGGCATGAAATCAACATACAAAATTCAGTAGCATTTCTATACATTAACACCAGTGATCTGAAAAAGAAATCAAGAAAGCAATCCCATTTACAATACCTACCAAAATAAAAAAAAATCAGGTATTTCATTTAACCACAGAAGTCAAATATCTCTACAAAGAAAACTATGTAATATTGATGTGAGAAGTTAAAGAGGACATAAAAATAAAAAGATATCCTATGCTTATTGATTTAAAAATTAATATTGTTGAAATATCTGTACTAACCAAAGCAATCTGCAGAGGTAATGCAATCCTTATTAAAATACCAATGACATTCCTCACAGAAACAGAAAAAAATCCTAAAACTTATATGGAACCACAAAAGACCCAGAATGACCAAAGCAATCTTGAGAAAAATAAAAAAAAAAAATTTAAAAAATGAAACTGGAGGCATCCCACTATTTCACTTCAAAATTTAATACAAAATCATAATAATCAAAGCAGCATAGTACTGGGATAAAAACAGGCACATAAACCAATAGAACAGAATAAAGAACACAGATATAAACCCACACATTTGTAGTCAATTCATTTTCAACGAAGTTTCCAAGTTCATAAATTGGGAAAAGGACTATCTCTTCAACAAATGGTGCTGGGAAAACTGGATAACCACATGCAGAGGACTGAAACTAGATCCTTATCTCTCACTATATACAAAAATGAGTTCAAAATGGATTAAAGGGCTTACATGTAAAACTTGAAACAATAAAACTACTAGAAGAAAATATCAGAGAACTGCTTCAGGACACTGATTCTGGAAAAAGACATTTGGGTTAAGACCTCAAAAGCACAGACAACAAAAGCAAAAATAGACAAATGAGATTCCATCAAACTAAAAAGCTTCTGCAAAGGAAGCAATCAGCAAAGTGTAAGGATAACCTATAGAATGGGAGAAAATAGTTTCAAACTATCCATCTGACAAGAGATTAATAGCTAGAACATACAAGAAACAAAGAAATAGGATAGCAAGAAACCCAAATAATCCAATTAAAACATAGGCAAAAGATCTGAATCAATATTTCTCAAAAAAAAAAAAAAAGATGCACAAATGGCCAACAGTGGTACAAAAATATGCTGAACCTCATGAATCATCAAGATAATGCAAATCAAATCCACAATGAGATATCATCTTACCCCAGTTTAAAACACTATCAAAAAGAGAGAAAATAACAGACACTGGGGGCAATATGGAGAAAGAGAAAAGCCCATACTCTGTTAGGCGGGAATGTAAATTAGTAGAGACACTGCAGAGAAAGGTATGGAGTTTCCTCAAATAACTAAAAAATGTAACTACAATATGACCCAGCAATCCCAATACAGAGTATGTATCTCAAATAAAGAAAATCAGCATATCAAAGAGATATCTGCACTCCCATGTTTATTGCAAACTTATTGACAGTAGCTAAGATAAGGAATCAACCTAAGGGTTCATCAATGAATGAAAAGATAAAGAAATGTGGCATATATAAAAATTAGAATATCATTCAGCCATTAAAAAGAATAAAATCCTGTCATTTGGAGCAACATGAATGGAACTGGAGGACATTATGTTAAGTAAATGAGCCAGACACAGAAAAACAAATATATGTTCTCACTCATACATGGGAGCTAAAAATAATTGAACTTACTGAGGTAGAAAGTAGAGTGGTGAGTTACCCAGACACTGGGAAGGGTAGAGGGGAGGGGAAGATAATTAGAGGCTGGTTAGTGTGTACAAACAGAGAGAAGGGATAAATTCTAATATGCAATAGCACGCTAAGGGAACTGTAGTTAACAATAACTTTCATATTTCAAAATAGCTAGAAGACAGGCTTTGGAATATTCCTAAGCCAAAGAAATGATGGCAATCTCATTTACCATCATTGAAGTGATGGCAATCTCATTTACCCTGATTTGATCATTAAACACTGTAAGCATGTATGCAATTATCACAAATAACTCATGAATATGAATAACTATTGTGTATCAATAGAAAGGTAAATAAATACATAAATAAAGCAGTGTGAGAAGCCACACCTGCTCCTAGACCCTATTTCCAGGGAAACAGAAGACAGAGGGCCATGTGAGGAATCCACATGTTTTCAGGAAGCACTCTATCTTTGTGGCAATGGAAAAGTAAGCCTCTGAGCTGTGTGGTCATTAACGGCACCTGGTCCTCACCACCAACAGGATCCTCTTGCAGATACCTGGGCAGGAATATCCAATTTATTCCAGATGGGTAACAACCATGGTAACAAAAATTGAGCACAACATTTGTGCAAGAAATAAAAGGAGGTTGAGAGTTGCACGATTACTAACAAGTAAAAAAACCCATGCCAAAAAGTTGATGATATTGAATATGTGACAATAGTGAAATATTTTTATTATCAATTTAAACATATTTAAACAACTTAAACAAGGCAAGCTCCTCTATAAGAAGCACCACAGAATTGAGTTAATGAGATGATAAAGTAGCAGAAAGACAGGAAATGCGAATTGGAAGAACTTAGAAAAAATAGATGGAAAAAAGTAACCATAAGACAAAGGAGAATAAAATCGGAAGAAACACAGCCAAATTGATATTGCACAAAATACAGTAAGGAACATAGAAAATAGATGCAAGAAATGCAACTAAAGGAAACAGAAATAAAGAATTTTTAAAAACATAAAAATGTATTGATTAGAAACACAAGGAAAAGAAATGCAGGCAATTAAACTCCCTGAAAAAGAAAAACTAAATATTTCTAAATTTGCAAAGCTAGAATAATCAAGAATCTCAATTTTTAAAAATTCAAATCTATACATCCAAAGGACCTATCTTGTCATCATAGAAAATTGTCCTAGAACAACAATTAAACATACCCTAATAAAATTTATTGAATTTTCAAGCTACAGGCAGCTTGTCACAATTACAAAGTCATATAAAAGGGGGAAAATATCAGGGTGGCCTCGGATTTCTCCATAGTAACATTCAAGACCAAAGACAATAGAGCTACTATTTTTACAGGATACTTAAGGAAGGAATGAGCCAAGCTGTCTTTCAAATATAATTGCTACAAAGAGTTTTATGTACGTAAGAATTCAGGTAATATTATGAGAGCATCTTAAGGAAATTACTAGATGGCAAACTTCATCCTGCCAAATGATGACTGGTAATTTACAATGAAAGGGCTAATGGTAAGCAATGAATACATTTTCCCGTAAAAGCAAGGCTCAAACAAAAATAGGAATTAAGATTATAAAACAGATTGGAAATGCTACTATTCCCTGAAATGCAGAAGCGATATGAAAAACAAATGGAAGGATAAAGGGAAATGAGACAGAGAGGAAAAAAAAAGTGGTGTATGCCAAACTAAAGTACTATTTTTTTTTTTACTTAGAACATTCATTTTACCTTTAATTTGACATATTTTTATTAAATATCATTTCATGCATAATTATGAGGGAAAATATAAGCAAAATCGGTTCTTAAGGAATTCCTAGAATTTCTTTACATTCAGAATCCATTTCTTCCTAATCACTTTCTTTCTTTTTTTTATTGCATTTTAGGTTTTGGGGTACATGTGAAGAACATGCAATAGCAAAGACCTGGAACCAACCCAAATGCCCATCGATGATAGACTGGATAGGGAAAATGTGGTACATATACACCATGGAATATTACGCAGCCATCAGAAATGAGTTTGTGTCCTTTGTAGGGACATGGATGAACCTAAAATACTATTTTTAAAAATATTGGCAAACGTAGAATATTAGAATAAGTGTCTTTAACAGTACAAAAGATGACATTAAGTAAGATTAACAATACCAACTAAAATTGCATGATGGACAAAAGAAAGTATATGATGAAATAACAGAATGTATGTTAAGGTTTTACTGCTTGTGGTAAAAACAACAAGGGTTTATATTACTTACATAAAGTTGTAACTATAAGGTAACCACTAAGACAATAATAAAACATTATTAACTATTAGCTTAAAAGAAAAATTACAAGCATAAAAAATATGAGATAGAGGTAAGACATATATATTTATATTTGCATTTTATACTATCAAAGAATTAATGCCACCTATATAAGAAGCTATATAATGCATACAAGAGACCCACCTGAAACAAAATATTTCAGAAAAAAATGTAAATGAAAGGATGGGCAAAGGCATATCAAACAAATAGAAACATTAAAAGTCAAAGAGAAGAGGAAGAGGAAAAATAAGAGGAGGAGAAGGAGGAGGAGAAGGAAGATGAAGAAGAGGAGGAAGGAGTGAAGAAAAAGAGAAAAACAGCAGAGTTTACCATTTCGATATCATACCAGGTAAAGTTATGTCCACAAAGCATTAAAAGACCCAGAGCACAATTATTCATAGTCATGCACACAGTAACAAACCACCAAAATTCAAAAGCCAAACTCCACAGGAAAGAGAGAGAGAGAGACAACCAAGTGATGGGGGACTAGAATTACTATCCCAGTCTAAGACAGATCAAGAGGACATAAATTAAAGATAGAAAAATCCTAAAAAGCAAAATTAACGCAAATCAAATTCTCTGCCCTAAAATAGGGAATTAGAAATTATTTTTCAAGTGTCTATGAATTATTCACAAAAGTAGGTTACATACTACTTGATACCAAAACAGAAATAATAAGAATAATATTTTGACTGCAATTCAAAAATTAAGATTTAGCAACAGAATTTGGCAATTTAGTATATGTTGCAATTTTTGTATTTTGTCCATCTGATATGTAAAAACATGCTATCGCAGAGTAGATTTAATTTGTATGTTTCTTATTACAAGTATACTGCATAAACACAGTTTTTCATATGTTTAAAATTCTTCAGAATTTCCAAGCGGAAATTAAAGAAGTTTTATTCAAACAGCTCTTGGGTCAAAAAAAAAAAAATAGAAATCTGTACTGCACACATCTAGAAAACAATAAATTATTAGCTACATATGAAATCTATGGGACATAGATAGTGGTTGAAAGAAAAGTCATTACCTTAGGTACCTAATACTATATTTAACTACAAATATGTAAGAAAAATACTAAAAATAATGAATTAAACATTAGTCTCAAATTATAAAAGAATATATTGAAGATACATAAAAGTAAGGACGTAATAAAAGTAGAAATAAGTTAGAAGAGACAAAAGAGAGAATTGACAAGTCCAAATACAGTTATTTGGAAAAAATAGAAGTTAAATAAGAAAAGAAAGAAATAACTTGCACATCATGAATTTTAAAACTAAAGAAAAAGACAGCATGTTATAAAGGAGTAACCATATGAAGGGGGGAAATGTATGAGGATGAATAGGGAAAAGGGAGAGGAGAAGATGATTTCATTTTTTGACTTTAATTCCTATGTAGGATCTTAATAATTGGAAAAGGTTCATATTAAAGTTGAAGCATTATGTATTATGTATCACCAACAACAACTGCACTGAGTACCAAGTTCTGAAGAGTAGCTGATTCTCATCCCTTGGGGTCTCCATGAGAGCAGGGTGACAGCAGAGCAGATTTAAGTCATTCACAGTTTTCTTTTTTTTTTTTTTTTCCAGACAGAGCCTCACTGTGTTGCCCAGGCAGGAGTACAATGGCATAATCTGGGCTCAATGCAGCCTCAACCTCCTGGGCTCAAGCAATTCTCCCTTCTCAGCCTCCAAAGTAGCTGGAACCACAGAACACACCACGACACCCAGCTAATTCTGTTTGTTTTCTGTAAAGATGGGGTCTTGCTATGCTGTCCAGGCTGGTTTTCTTTTCTTAATACAGTCAAAACAATCCCTTCTCTCCAACCTTCCTTGAGGCAGGACTACATCTTTCCCTACTACATATGTCGTGCAATTACAGTGCATGACACACAGTGAGTGCTCCATAAATAGTTCCTAGATGAATATATAGCACAAAAATTTTCAGGCTAAATCTTGGCAAGATTTTCCGATTTCTCGTTGGCAAAACATGCATTACAAAGGCAAAGAATGCCGTTGGGACTCATCCCAAAACAAAACATAAACAAACAAATAAATGTAGCTTTAGAACAGGATATTAAGTGTGAATTGTTTTCACTACTTTCTTCAATCTTGATTATCACTTGTTTATAGAACTAAAAATTAAAAAGAAAGACACAAAGGTCAAGGATGTCTTACTGACCTAAGAAATAGAATTTTCCTCTTATCAGGAGAGCATGAATCAAACTAAGAATCTAGAATCTCTGTATGTTTTCCCTTCTCTGGAACCCAAACCAAAGAACTGTCTATAAATTTTACCATTAGGAAATTAAACTCTTACTTCTATAAGCCTTTCTGAAGAGATACTCGGATCTTCATAAACATCGTCAGCATGCTTTTTCTGCAGGTGGACCTCCTTTGTTCCCACTTTAATAAGCCTTGTTCATGGTATTTGATCTGCTACTTGCCTCTGTCAACACTATCAGTGAGTGCAGTGACAGAAAAGTGATGGCCGTGTTGGACCAAAGTCTTACTAGAGAAAGAATGACCATAAAAAATCAGCTGGGTTTTTTGTTTTGTTTTGTTTTGTTTTTTGTTTTTTTGCTTAGGATGTAGGACTTTGAGGCAAGTGCAGGGAAATGGCAAATTTCCAGCCGTCCCCTCTCACAGCAGCCTGGCCTCTGCCTGCCCTTATCCTGCCCCTCTCCACCAACCCTCATCACCACTACTGCCCAGAACCTGTCCTCACCAATCCTGGGGAGAAAGCACACAGCGGGGAGGCAGTTGCTGAAGAGAAGGACCAGAGCATTTGGCCTCTGCTTTCTCTCTCCCTTCATCCTCCCTTTCCTTTTGATGAAACCAGAGGCACAGACTGATGTAACCCCTGTCACTTGCTAGCTCTCTGTCTTCCACTGCCTTCCACAACACAGCCAGCTAGAGTCTGGCATGATTCGTGAATTGGAGGGAAGTGGAGGTCAGGGAAGGTGGAGCAAGTGGCATTTAAGACTCTAATGTTCCTGACTCAGCCACCACCAGAACCATGCATGCAAGTAAGTGCACTTCCCTAACCACAAACAAAGAGGAACACTGGCTTTCATTCATTTTATTGTTTCTGGTTTTTGTAACACCCTTGCGAAAGCCAGGGAGAAGGGAAGACAGTCGCATGCATCCCTACCTCTCTGAATCTAGCACCATCCAAGAACATCAGACCTGTATTGATCTTCCGCATCAGTAGGTGGAAGAACTTACATTTGAAACTGCTCAAGAATGGAGAGGGCTGCCCACTCAGAGCATCCCACCCACTCACAGTGCCTGACATTGCCCCTCACAAGTCCCAGGGTCTCCTCAAGCAGGAAGCTTCACTGCACCGTACAACCCAATGCACTGGGCAGGCAGCAATTAATACCTCGTGTGAGGTGAGGACACTGACTCTCAAAACTGGTGCAAAACTGGCCCAAGCTCTTGCGAAGCAGCAAGTGGCAAAGCTGGCACCCAAATGCAGTTTTTTCATCCCAGCTCTGTCATCATTCCAAGTCTGAGATTCTAAAGGGATCCAGGAATCTCGAAAGAGATCAGATAACCTTAGAATGTGGGATGCACTGTCAGGATCTAAAATATCTGAAGAAGGAGACTTCGAGATCTTAATTCAGAATTACAGGTCGTAAAAATTCTACCAAGAAATTCTCCTATATTTACTTGGTAGAGGAAAGCATGAAGCCTATTGGGATCAATCCAGTGCTACCACTTTTAAAGGGTCTGATCTCCTTTGTCACCCCTTATTAGTTGAGTGTACACTAACTACTACACTAAGCAGTGAGTTTCTTGACCTCAAGAACTGCATGGTACTCATCTCTGCATCCATCCCAGCATAGAATAATGTGTGTCATACATATGACACATATGAAAACAAAATGTTTTTACATAGATGATTACAGGAATAACTATATGAGTGAATGATGAAGGCCCTGAAATAATTTATCAGAGGCAAAGCAAACAGTGGATCTAAATGAGGGTGTTTTGGAATTTGGCTAGGACTATTCTTCATTGAACACTACAGTGCCATTCGTTACAAAACAGCTGTCACCTTTGGCCCTCAGGCACTAAACATATACTGGCCCCCACTGTTACCATCAAAACACCCCACATATTTCCAAACTCCCACCAAACAAGGTTATGAACTACTGCTTAAATCTGAGTTCTGGATAGGATATAAGAAAATATGCTAGACTTTTTTTTTTTTTTTTTTTTTTTGAGATGGAGTCTTGCTCTTGTCACCCAGGCTGGAGTACAGCGGCATGATCTCCGCTCACTGTAAACTCTGCCCGCCGGGTTCAAGCAGTTCTCCTGCCTTAGCCTCCCAAGTAGCTGGAATTACAGGCATAGGCAACCATGCCTGGCTAATTTTTGTATTTTTAGTAGAAACGGGTTTGCACCATATTGGCTGGGCTGGTCTCGAACTTCTGACCTCATGATCTGCCCACCTCGGCCTCTCAAAGTGCTGGGATTACAGGCATGAGCTACCACACCCGGCCGAAAACATGCCAGACTTTCAAATACACTGGAGTGAAAATGCAGCCAAGTGACCAAGGCTTCTACATGAAGTGCTTAAAAGTAGCAAGTGGCAACTGATAGTTTATTTGAGGAGTGAGGGGCATTAAGAATCTGTGAGGCTTTGGGGGAAATAACTTATCAGAGTCTCAATTTCTTCTGCCATATTTTTAAGGTTCTTAGAGGATAAATAAGATTTTTTTAATATGATACAATTTTAAGAGATTAGTATTGCTGCTCTTGAGGGAAAGAAGATAGACAAATTGGAGAAACGATTCACTGAGATTTTAACGAGAAATCATCCTCCTCTGCCCAGCAAGGAGATAAGTTTAAAAGAGCTGTATGGGGCTTGAGAAAATGAAGAATTATAAAATTTAACGAGGATTTTTCTTCTCCTTCCCACTACAGTTGGTATCACCAACAAATTACCTGTGTTGGTGAGACAGGACAGAGCCTGCGGGCAACAGACGGGGCTTCCAGCAGCTCTGAGCTCTGAGGGCAATCAGGAATGGGAATTTCTGCTAAGAACAATGACTACTGACTAAATGGAAGAGAGAGGTATTTAATAAGGTTACCTGAAGTAAAGCCCAAGGAAGGGAAACAATCAAAATAAATAAAATGAAAGGTCCTCTCGCTGGTCTGTTGGGAATCAAGCTGATTTTTTAAAGCAGGAATTCAACATTTCAAGCATGAGTGGCTGTCAGCCCTTCACTCTCCACTTTGCCCAAGACGTGTCAAAGTCCAGATGCCAACGCCTCGCGGGAGCCGTCACTCAGCCTGACCCAGCACGTTCCATTTCTCCTTCTCTTGAACCCACCCCAGGGTGATGTGAATTGAAGCAGGCAACAAGCAGTAGAGGAAATAACAGGTGCCCTTTCAAATAAATATTCTTTGTGCATATAAAACAATTCCAGAATATTGTGGTTTTAATTTTCTGAAAACCTTTTGAGTAAGTTGGCTTACTCTTTGAAGCAATACATTAACATTTGAAATCCTTTATATTCATGAAGTACACTACAGTTCCAATCATAAAATTGTCCTATGATAACTGCCCATGAATCATGGGGATTATAGGAACATGAAATTTCAAAACCTCCTGCTGCCTATCCAACTCTACAATCTCCAGCAACATTTCCCAGTGCATGCCCTTCAAGACATTAGTTCCATGAGCTGCTGGTAGACACTACATGAAAAAAAAAGTAGGAGAGAGAGAGATCTGTGTGCAAGAAAGATGGAAAGTTTTTAGCTAAATAGCAGGTTTTGTTACCACAGATGAATTGCCATGTTCCCACCTGTAGTAGGTCTCTCCACTTGTTCAATTCTCTTCCCCTCTACTACTTCAGGACACAGCTGTACACTACCTCCCGCTTATACACTACGAATTTTTCCATCTTACTGGACTATTCCCTAGGCAGCGTTCTATATTCAAAAAATATGTATATTCTTCCCAAATTATCCTCCGGTCACTTCTTCCCATTTCTTCCCATTGAGAGCTGTCTGAGCTCACTTTCCAATTCCACCCTTCCATGTCTCCCTTCTGTCCACTCTAATTTGGCCATCATTCTCACCACATCATGGAAGCTGCTCTCTCTGAAGTCCTGGATGGTGCATACATTGCTAAATCTAGTGGTCCATTACCTGTCTTTACCTTATTTCACCCCTGAGCGACATTTGACACACTTGATCACTCCCCTTCCTGGAGTCTCTTGCTCAGTTTGGCCTCCAGGACTCCACACTCTTTTAGGTTTTCCTCCTGCTTCAATGATACTTTCTCAATCTCCTCTTCTCCTTGACCTCTTCATGAGAGGGGCCCCAGACTTGGTCTTTGCACTCTCTATTTTTCTATCTATACTCCTTCCCATGGCAATGCCATCCAATCTTAGAGTTCTAAATGCCATCAAAATGGGGGAAGACTCCTAAATTAGTAGATCCAGGTACATTGCCCCAGCCTCCAGAACAAATCCACCTACTTCACATTTCCTTTGGATTTCTAAAAGGCAACTAGACATGTTCAAAGCTGAGTTTCTATCCTTATCCTCCAAACCTCTACCCACAGTTTTTTCTATCATAGTTGGAGATCATTCCAGCAATCCAGTTACTCGGACGGAAATAGGGGAGTCTTCCTTGATGTTTCTCTATCATACCCTCATCAAATCTTTTGGCAACTCTGTACCTCTGCTTCCTGAATGCAACTTAGAATCTGACCACTTTTTACCACCTTCTCTGCTACCACACTGGGCCAAGTCACCATCATCTCTCACCTGGGTTATTACAACAGCCTTCTAAATTATCTCTGTGTCCCACACTTACTACCAGCTCTTCTCCACACAACAACATGAGCAAAGCTTTTACAGTATAAGTCAGATGATGACATCACTCCTGCTCAAAACCCTCCAGCAGCCTTTTAATACCACTCCGATCACCTGCAACCACACAATCTATGATCAGCTCTCTGAATTCAACTCCTATCCTCTCTTCCTTGTACTCTGCTCTGATGACCCTTCACGCACATCCTAGGCCACTCTGACCACAGGGCCTTTGCATGGGCTGTTCCTCTGCTCTAGAACACACTTCCCCTGTGTTTCTGCACCCCATAAAGTATTTGCTAAAATGTTACCTTCCTGATAGGGTCTACAACATCCACATTAACAATTTCATAGTCCCCTCCTAGTGTCTCCGACCCCGTTCATCCTATTTCCCAACTCCATGGCACTTCCTGCTTCCTAACATTCAATGCAATTGTCTTTTTAATTGTATATTGGGTGTCTGTGCTTCCCTGGACTGTAAGTCTCATAAGAGCAGGGATTTTTACCTAATTTCTTTACTGACTCACCTATTTTGTTTACTGATTTGCCTATTTTCTTTACTGATTCAGTCTAAAGACTGACAAAAAGTACGTAAATGTCATTGAATAAATTCATAAATTAATGAATATGCAGCTCATTCAGTAAGCAGGAGGAAACTACTTTAAAAATTAACAAATGTTGTCTACAGTACAAACTGTGCTTTAGGAGTTTTACTCAAGTAGCTGAGTTCTTTCAAGATCTCAGACTGTGTTTCAATCACTGCAGGTACTCTAAGCCCTCAAGAAAGGGAGACTTTGAAACTCGAGATAAAAGAAGGATACAGCACAATGAGAAATCTCAAGATGTAACCCTTTCAGAGAAGTAAAATACTTCATCTTTCTCAAAGAAGCAAAACAGTACTTCTGACAACTTATGTTGCTCTATCCTGGTAGTAGAATGACAGAGGTAATTCCATGACACCAGAATCACACCTGGGCATTCCACTCATTCCAACATTCTAGGCTGGAATGTTTCTCATACATCAGAATGTATCTTCAAAGGATGAAAAAGGTATGTCTCCATCCATGTCCCTCAATGCCTCCTTTCCAACCCTCGTGCAATGTCTGTTAACCACACAGTAGGAACTGCAAACGGATTGTTCAGGCCATCTCTGGCTTTCCATCGATACATTTGCAGGAGTGTATGCTGTTCTTCACAACGTGCCTTCTTGGGAAATATCCTATGTCAGAGTGGGCAAAGTAAACCCCCAGCCTTTTCCTGTGAATGGGAGCAGAGGAAACTGTCATCTTCCCACCCAGGTAAGCACAACCACCCTCTTCCATAGGTGGAGATCATAACATACTTTCGAGCTAGAAGGAGACTCTCAGAATGCAGTAGTTTTGATGTTTGCCTTTAGAAAATGAGCATAATAAAGCATTGGCTTATTTCAGTGTCTAACACAGATTGCTAATTCTCAGAGCTCTCGGGTGTTTGAGCTGGATATGAAGTGTTTGTGCATGACACCTAGCTAAGCCAACAACAGCAGTTTCCTTGGGTTCTGCTCCCGCTGCTATCACCTCCAGGAAAAATGCTTTAGGAGCTGAAAATCACTGGGTGAACATGTTCAAAGCCAAAAATATCATCACTTTGAAAAGAAAGAAGAGCTGCCATTTTACAAAGAAAGAGGTTAAGAGGCTAACAGTCTGCCTAACAAGGCAGCCCCTGAGTGAAAATGTCGCCTTCATCTCTTTCTTCCTGATCCTTTGTTCTCTGCATCACACGAGGCTACCCCAAGTTCAATCAGGTGGTCTTCAACCTTTTATCCTCCCACTGTCAGAAGGTTGTTCCTGTACCACCAGCGTTTTTATCAAAATGTGTGAATGGGCTATTATGTATGCAGCATATCGCTAGACAGGAAGAAGGGGTGAAGACATCGAGTCACCTGTCCTTACGTGTGTGTCCCCCAGTCACCTGGAAAGGCAGTTTTGACTTCTGCTTGCTGGTCCATGGCTCTGCCCTAGTGAGGGGTGGGATGTGCCATGAGTCATTACTGGCAGCGTCTTGATGATGGATGAGTACTTGTTCCTGTTCTCATAACTAAAAGAACATGCGAACCTGTCCCTTTAGTAGCCTCATGTTCAGCCACTTTCTTCCTAGTGTGCTTTTGAGAGAGTGTGAGAAGGTGGTATCTTCCTGAGGCTCTGCAATCACAGCCAGCATGCAGAGACTGCAAATGAATGATCTGCGTTATCCAGGGTCGGGTCAGCTGTGGGAGCAGGATGCTTATGAGAACAGCATCCACCATGTGGAAAGTAAGGAATCCAGGCTGAACCCCACAGCCCATAGCAATACGGTTCACCCTACTTTGGTGAGCTTTGCAGTCCTTTCATCATCGGACCCTGCCAAGGCATCCAAGCTCACCCTCAGGTTCACTGAGCCCAAGTCCGACGACGGCCTCCAGTCCTCTCTGCAAACATGCCTTTTCTGGCCTCCCTGACAGCTGCTTTAATGCCTCTGTGACGTCCCCTCCAAGTCCATTGTCCAGCTGCTCCAGCCCTTCACTGAGCTCCCCCTCTCCTCCTGTAGAGGTCACCAGCCAAATTACACAATTTAACTCCTAAATGTTCTCGTATTACTTTATAGTACCTAAGCCAAGAGCAAGGCCTGTGTGAAATATCTCGCCACCCTGCCCAGTATACAGCCTATTCCTAAGGATGTGCAGTACAGAGAAAATAACCTTCCTCAGTTTCCCCAAGGTTAGACAGGTGGAGCCTTTTGTTGGACATGCACAGCCCTTGTGAATATTATTCATCAAATTTAAGTATTTAAAACCATAGATGATGTCCAATGTCAAATTTAAAACTTCACTTGACCATATTATCTCAAGCATTATATTTCTTCTACCTGAAGAGTACAAGCATATTAAAAAAATGAACCCCTGGGAAATTAAAAGGTGGGGGCAAACTTTTTTAAAAGTGCTTTTTGAAATAACCATAGAAAAACTCAAAGTTTTCTCTCCTCCCTTGCAAAATGCAAGGCCCTTCTCGTGGTCGGTGGACCCTGGAGGGCAGCTTGGCTCCAGCCCCAGGCTACTCACAGATCACTGGTATGGCAGGGGTACGGGGTGGCCTGCGTCTGTGCTGCTGGTTCCAGAGCTTCCTGCCCAGTCTGCACCAAAATGATGGCCCTTTCGATCATGTCTTGCAGTGGGACAAAGACGTAGTTATATTTGAAGCCATCGGCTGGTAGATTCTGAGGGTGGAACTTCCAAGAAGGGTTTTTTGCCAAATCTGTTCGCATGCTATATAACACATTCGTCCGGATTGTATATGAGACATGGGGTGGCAGTTTGACAGACTCTGAGCTGAAGTTCTTGCTGAATAAGAAATTGTTGAAAATGATACCTAGTGGCAGAAAAGGAAAAACGAAGCATTATCGTACTGCAGGGAGTTGGTCATACCACGTCTATACTGGGTGAGATGGGAAAGTCGCAGAACCCTGCGACTCGTCACAGCCCTCCACTCCTGCAGACTCAGAGCCCAGGCCCCCAGGGGCAAAGCTGACTTTCAGTCACATAGGTAGTTGGTGGTAAACCTGAACCAAGACCTCTTAATTCCCTGTCCAGGGCTGCTTTGTATTTTTTATAAAAGCATACTGTGGTATAATTAACACCAAAAAAATTATTTGTTAGGTGTTTTTTGCAGGGATTTCTTCTCTTCATTGCGGTTGAAGAGCAGAATCCATCTCTTCTGCACTCAATGGGCAGAACCCATCTCTTCAGGGTTACCTATCATTCGCAATTTAAATACATGGACTCTATTTTCTGACACATGGATTCTTTGAATTGCATGAAAGCCTATTACAGCTAAATCGTGTCCCCTACTAAATTCATATGTCAAAGTCCTAACCCCTAGTACCTCAGAATGTGACTATATTTGGAGATAACATTTAAAGAGTAATCAAGTTAAAATGAGGGCCATTAGGGTGGGCCCTAACTCAATATGAAGGTGTCTTTATAAAAAGAGGAAAACTTAAACACAGAGAAATATGTAGAGGGAAGATGAGGTGCAGAAACCCAGAGAGAAGATGGCCACCTACAAGCCAATGAGAGAGGCCTGGAGAAGATCCTCTCCTCACAGCCCACAGAAAAACCCAGTGTATGCCTCCATCCAGAATATCTAGCTTCCAGAACTCTGAGACAATAAACACCTGTTGTTTAGTCTGTGATACTTTGTTACAGCAACCTTAACAAACTAATACAAAACCTCTATTAAAAATAATTAAATGTATATTCCAAAAGAATATAAGAGCACCACCATATTTATCTTGAACAGGTGAACAATTAAATAATGGAGCACAGCTGACCATTGTCTGCTCTCTGCCCCAACCAGGATATCAAGATACTCTGATCAAAGTAAAAGTGATGATGCAGGAAATTACAGTATAACTTTAATCAGGAATAATATAATTTATGTGAGATTTAATCAGAACATGTGGTTAAATTAGGTGTGATTTAACCAGTCATAAAATGGTGAAAGCAGATGCAGTAAATAGCATTGGTCCTAGAATGCTGAAAACGTTATCAGTCACAATGGCAAAGGTACAACATTTCATTAACCAAGACAAATATTTCTGCTTTATTTTATGTTTTATATGGAAAGGACTTATTTTCTTTCTGAGCTAACAGAAGACACCTTTAGGGAGAAACTCCCCAGATGACAACTTATCGGAATTGGCACCTTTGTGAACATAGTTTTTTCATTGAGTACTTACTGGCCAAGAAGCCGTTCTGCTGCAAGAGCTCATGTGCTTTCGTCTCCAGGATGTCAACAGACTGCACAGCCTGGAAACGGTTCAGCGCCACGCAGGAAGAGAGATTGACCAAGACGCTGCCTAAGAAACGGAAGTGTCCAGCATGTGTGTGGTTAAACATCTCCTCCAGCAGCCCTCCTAGCAAAGGGTACAGATTAGGACAGATCAACTTCTGTTTCCCCCCAGTGTTTACCACTCAGATAGTGGAGATCATCCAAATGAATCTGAAAATGAATATGAATTCTTCCACTAAAAAATTGCTCAAGTTTTGCACATAAGCAAAATTTGCCATTTACCTGCTGAGTGTAAACTCTCCCGTTTTATATGCATGCTCTGTAACACTGATATATATACATGAGAAAAAAAAAACCCACAAAGGGTGATACAGTAGCCTAAGGAAACAAAGTTGAAGCTAACAGGATAAACAGCAGAGGGAAAGTCTACACATGATAGGAAAGTTGGTGTCAACCTGGAGTCAAGTCATTCTAAAAAGAAAATGCCTTCCTTGAAGCAGTCATTTTGGGAAAGTCATTTTGCTACATTAATTTTGCAAAAGTAATTATCAAGGAGTATCAACACTGAGGAAACCACATCCTCGTATAGTCTTTGTCCCGGATCTGTGCATTCGAAATGGAAATAGAGCAGCAGAGTAAAGTCGCAACACCTTGGCTGTGAATACTGACCTCAAACATTTTCAGGGCAAAAGGCTGAGGATATCTCAGTATTTTCACTCTGGTTTCAGGAAGGAGCTAGAAAAACCTAATTATCTAGAGCAAGGCAGCGTGAGAAGAAAGCCCAGAACAGGACCTCAAGAGGGAAAGCAGCAGGAAAGATCACAAAATCCGTACGTGGTGGAGCTGTGTGGGGAACCAAGCTGTTTGGGTTTGCTCCGCCGGAGGCCCTGGCAGCAGAAGATGCTGCCACTGCCCAGGGCTCCCCATCACATCAGGTGGGGGGAGTGTGGCTTCACCCTCGATGGTACAAGGGGAAGTGATCCTGCTCATCTAGCTGGTGTGATGTTCAGCAAAGGAGTCTCCACTAACCCTAGGACCTCCTCCTTAATGAGACGCAGGGAATTTACTTTTTGGCTCAGGACTTTATCAAGAAAGTTTAAAAATTAATTGAGAAAAAGTTAACACACATGAAAGCTTATCAATGTGTTTTTAGAAACCCACAATCTGCACAAGCACACACTGCAAATTATAAAACTGTGTAGACAAAATCCGTGTTGGACAGCTGTCAGTTGCTAGTGATCGATCACCTTCTCAGCTATGGGAGCTGTTTAATCCAGTCCCAAGCCATGGGGAGATCTCAACTCCTGACACATCCTCACCTCAAAAAGCTCTCCTAAAGGAGCTTGGTTACAACTCCACCCAACCCCAAATCTATCAAATTGACCAGAACCATCCACTGTCTGGGAAATGCAAGCATGTTTAGAATCTTCAAAACCAGAAAGAAATGGAAGCAAATTTAGAATCTTCCAAGATCACGCTTACAAGTTTATATGACACTTAATCTTTCCTGCACCTTTTACTTTTACCAAAGAATGATGTACTTTGGAGTGAGTGTTGAATGGCTAACATTCCAGTTCTATATTATTCTGCTATTGAACTTATGAGTGCATTCTCTATCCGGCAGTTTGTTGATGGTCATTCCTGGGAAAGTTACAGAGAAGAGGTCCCAATCTATACTCCAAGAGAGGGTTCTTGGATCTCATGCAAGAAAGAATTCAGGACAAGTCTGCAATGCAAAGCAAAAGCAAGTTTACTAAGAAAGTAAAGTAGCAAAAGAACAGTTACTCCATAGACAAAGTAAGACAGATAATCCCAAAAGTAAGAAAGAGGGGGAACACGTCCACCCTAGATGCGATGCTTGCACATATGTAGAGATGTGTCCTACTATAAAGGGTTTGTGATAAAGGATTAATTTTCTTAATTACTATATTTTGCAAGAATTGACATTATTAAGAAAGTCTTTGTTCTCCAGGTATCAGGATATCTGGACGCTCCCAAATCTAGGTCTGTTTAGTAAACATTATTAATTTGTTTCCTTAACCACAAACATCTACCAGCTAGGAATGCCTAATTTTCTGAGAATGCGGCCCAGCAAGTCTCTGCCTAATTTTCCTAGCCCACATTCAAAACGGAGTCACTGTGGTTCAAACACCTCTTACAGGGACACTGCAATACTTCACACCAGACTCCCAAGCGTCCAGCTCAGAAATATTCTGTGGAACAGAAGTTCTCCATGTGCATCTCCAGTGTCAGACCCTGACTCTATTCTTCTCCTCTGTGGTCTGGGGGCAGCCTCTGCCTGCAGGTTCCATCACTTGCCCTCCATTGTATGGTGGCAGACAACAATCTATCCCCAGCTCTGTGTGCAGGCACTGCTTCCCATTGGTCCTCCTGTATCTCACTGACCTCCTGAGCGCTCAACTTTCCAAATGACAGTCGGCTGCTCCCTGTGCTGACTTCCACCCTCCATCAAAGCTGCGGCCTACCTGCCACCCCATCCCTGGACATGGCGGCATCAGTCCCCACGGACATCAGACAGGCCCCTGCCTCTCACACTCCCTTCCCTCCTCTACTGCTTTCCCGGCTCCCAGATCCCCCCAGTTTTCTAGGGTTCTGGATCACGTCTGGGCTTTGCTTGCTTGGCGTTCAGCCCGTGTTTGAAAGGGATACTGGGGCTCCGGAAAGGGGGACCAACCTTGAATAGAAATTACATCAAGATCCATCTCCCTCATCCTGAGGTCTGTAGAAAAATCAGTTGACACGTCCTGACCTCAACTTCTTCCCTGGTAAGGAAATACTGGTTTCCGTCCACCAACTTCAGGTGGCTGAGAACATGTAAGTTTCCAGACACCATCAAGAGAGGTCAGGCTTCTTCTGCCCCTCATCCCTTCTGCCCCTTATCTCCTCAACCTGAATTGCTCAGTTTCTGAGAAAAGACTGTTACTCATTATGTTGTTACTGCTGTTATTATGTTCCAGTAATTTGCAGATCTCAAGACATGAGTGTAGGGATTTGGGTTTCTGATCATTGAGCTTTTGCCAAATATCTACAATAATAGCAAGGTGGCATTGTAGGAGAGTCAGTCTTGTGCCAGGTACAATTCTGGGCACTTCCGTATTGTCTGACTGAAGCCTTATATCCATGGGGAACTGCTAGTGGCATGTTCATTTTAAAATCTAGGAATTAAGGCACAAAGGAAGTTTCAAAACCATGATTCAAACACATGCTATCTAGCTCTGAGATCCACCTTCTTACAAATATACCAGGCTGCATTTATATTGAGCGGAACCCTATGAAACTGCCGTTTAATGTGTGTCAAAATTATTCAAACATCAGGAATTCCAGACAGCCCTCCCTAATACATAGCAGAAGAACTACGTAAACTAGAGTTCAAAGAATTGGGTTCTTGGTTCCACCAAATATTGTAGAACCTTGAAAGAGCCAGTCTCTAAAATACAGATTTATCATCTATATTTTAGAAAGAATGAAAATCTTGGTACTGTTTTCCAAAGAGAAACAAAAAATATATTTTTTAAAAAGGCATAAAGCTATTTAGTAAACTCTAAAGCAGAAGACAATTAACTATTGCCATCGGAGCTCACACACATCTCATAGAGATCCTCACACAGTCCTGAATTTGGTGGAGCCTGAAGGGCCTGGTTAAGATAGTCAAAATGAATTCGTAGAAGAATAAAACAAGCTCATTGGAAAAATCAGTGAGAAGAAAATAGCTCAAGCCAGAGTTCTCAAATGACATCAACAGCAGAAACATGTAATTGTGTGGCAGTTTTCATTTTTCATTTAGTTTTATAGTTAACACTTTCTAAGGTTTAAGGCAGAAAGGGACCTTTGGCTGTTTGGATAACACAATCAAAGAGGAGCTACAAGGGTCCACGGTGTCCAGTTTTCTGCCTCGGAGTGTCATGAGTCCCCCAAGTCACCCAAATGGGACACAGCGTCTCAAAGTTCCTTGGAAAATTTCTGAGCCTCTGAGCCACTGACACACACCAGTGAGACCCCTCCCTCGGCACTGACATGGAAGGCTTAGTGGGTGGCTAGCAATCTGGTCCAGTCCACCTCGCTCAACAAGATGTCACGTGGTTTGGTTTAAAGAATTTCTCTTGGCATGGTGCCCATTTGGCCTGGAGATGGGGACACAGGATCTCCACCGTCTACTGGGCCTCATGGACGATGGGTCAGATGGAGTTGGGTACCTGCTCACCACCCTTAGTGGGCATCTGAGGCTGTTTACTCGTCATCCTCTTTATGAAAAGGAAATAATTATGTGCTCAATGGTCTTTTTCCAAAGATGAAGTGAAATAATGTGTAACACGCTTAACACTGTGTCTGGCACATAGAGAGTACTCAATGACTATTTTCTAGTATCACAGTTATTAATATACTATATAAAATTGTTTCTAGTAGAGGAGACAAACTTCACTGGCTTTATATTGCTCTAAGTCTCCAATATCAGCTCAGGTAACACAGGGCAATTTCCAGATTTCCAGCCCTACCCCCTCCCAACCAAAACGAATCACTCAGCACCCCAATTCATCTGCTGTGGGGACACAGAGGGCCGGAGCTGGACTGCTGGCCTGGACCGGTTGATTCAGAGGCAGTGCTGACACCAGCAGTTCTTACCATTTCTTGTCCGTTTCCTCTACTTCCTTCTTCTAGATGGCACTGCATCTCTGAACTGGCCCTTGGCTGGTGAGTCCATCAGACTGTGCTAACAATGCCTTCTTATATTGTACTTCTCAGGCTACTCCACCCAGGGAGGAGGGTGGATACAAGGGCATGCAAGGAGACAGGATCCTGGATGAGCCTTGAGAACAGTATACTTAAGCTGTATACTTAAGAAAAATTCATGAAATAACTGCCTTTTGTGCATGAAAATGTTACATTGTACTAGTCTACTCATTTGTTTTAGTATAAAATTATGTCTTACTTTCCACGAAATGTTGTTGCAAAAGTGATTCCTTTGGATATTTCATCAGGTTTACTCCATGATTTTCCATGGACCCTGGAAGACTGCCTAGCACCTGCTAGAAGTATTGAGGTATCAGGTTCTGGAGACAGCATTGCTGTGAAATGCTACTGTAAGGGCTGCTATTTATGGGGTATGCAATGACTGTGATGAAAACTCCCTTGAGGGTTCTTCTGCTTTCTAATTAGTGTGGGTATGAGGCTGATCTTGGATATTCTTATGTGCAATTACAGCCCTGGGAGGCATCAAAAAGCAAGACCCATGAAAAACATGGGCTGGGATAACCTGGCTTGGGAGCAGAGAAGTGGCATCGACCCTGCTGTCACTGCTACAAGAGTGCAGTTCCCTGGTGCTGCAAAGCCAACAAGATGTGGCTTTGCTCCCATGGCAACTGCACTATTTATCTTATTTTATATTAGATAGTTATTTAATCTTAAAAGTTTCAGTTTCCTCATCTGTAGCAAAAGAAAAGCAAAATTACCATGAAACTGTTGTGAAAAAGTAAATGTAGCTGAAGTTCATATATACACTATAACCTGATTTACAATAAGAGCTATTATCATGTAACAGCTATAAGGAGAGAGTGAGGCTCCAACTAATTATCTTTAATTAATTTATCTGCATGAAGGTAAGCAGAACAACTAGAAAATGGAAAACCAAAAAGTATATTGTGCATTGTGGGGGGCTTTTTTTTAATGGACAAGTGGAGATTGTTAAATTTCGCAGAGTAGGGCAAACTAGAGACATTTTTCTATGCATCTGTATGTTGCTGACCATTTGCTATTTGGAATAGGCTGCACTATAAGCTTGCCTAGTAAGCATGGTTAGACAATTTAACTGCATAAAATACCAGATGTTAAACACAGTGAAGAGTGACTTGGTCTCACTACAGGGTGACTTTCATTATCTTCCAGTGGCAGATCGAAGCTGCTTTGAAGAAGGCTATAAGCTTTCTTATCATGCATATAATTGTGAGACATAGGTACATCTACAGCCATGCATCACTTAATCCTGAGGATATATTCTGAGAAATGCAGCATAAAAATACGGCATTAGGCAATTTCATCATTGTGTGAGCATCACAGAGTGGACTTACATAATCCTAAATGGTACAGCCTACTGCACACCTAGCTGTACGGAACAGCCTATTGCTACCAGGCTACAAAGCTGCACAGAATGTTATTGTACTGAATACTGCAGGCAATTGCAACATGATGGTAAGTATTTATCTAAACATCTCCAAACATAGAAGAGATATAATAAAAATATAGTGTGAAAGATTTTTTTAAATGGTATGCTTGTACAGAGTACTCACCAAGAATAAAGCTTGCAGGCTGGAAGTTGCTCTGACGAGGCAGTGAGTAAGTGGTGAGTGAATGTGAAGGCGTAGGACATTACCATACACAGTATACTTTATAAACACTGTATACTTAAGCTACACTAAATTTATTTTTTAAAATTTTTCTTCAAAAATAAATTAAACTTAGCTTACTGTAACTTTATAGTTTATAAACTTTTTAATTTTTAACTTTGACTCTTTCGTAATCATACTTAGCTGAAAATACAAAACACATTGTACAGCTGTACCAAAATATTTTCTTTATTTCCTTGTTCTAAGAGCTTGTTTTTATTTTTAGGGGTTTTTTTTAATACTTTTTAAATTTTTTTTGTTAAAAACTGACACAAAAAAACACACAGTAGCCTAAGCCTACACAGGGTCATTATGATCAATATCACTTTCTTCCACCTCCACCTCTTGTCCCATTGGAAGGGGGTCTTCAGGGCACTAACACACACAGAGCTTGTTACGTTCTATACGTAATTGTGTGTGCTAGACTTTTCTATGACTGGCAGTGCAGTAGGTTTGTTTACACCAGCATCCCCATAAACAAGTGAGTAATGTGTTGTTCTACATGTTATCAGTTACGAAGTCACTAGGTGATAGGAATTTTCAGCTCATTATGACCTTATAGGAACACCATCATGTATACAGATCAATGTTGACCAAAACGTTATTACGTGGCACTAATTACAAATTAGAAAAGCAGCTCCACACAAAACCTCTTAGGTCTTAGGACACTGGGCAGATCTCCCTCTTCTGGGAGGAAAGAAGCAATATCCTTGCTGGGTAACAGTTCCTGCACAATGAAGTGGATATAATAAAAATAGAATGTGATCTAGTATTAACTGCATGTTGTATCACTTTGGGGACCTCAAGTACTCTCCCCATCCTAAATGATGAGGACACTGCTATGAGAGAAAAATGGAGTGGAGAGGACAAGACATGAATGGGCGAAGCCCCTGCTGAGAGTCCTAGAAGCTCAGCTCTTATTAGATCTCTTCAGCTCACAATATACAGTAAAAATGGGCCAAGAAAAACACACAGGTTCCAGGGAACAAGAGGAGTGGTAAAGCAGCACAGGGGACTTTAAGTCTGAAAGGGCAAAAACAATACTGAGGTTCACGTATAGGTGGACAGAAAACAACATAGTATAAAATTCTACAGTAATGTGGGGCCCAGCTCTACATCATAATACAAGTTGATGATTGTTCCCCATTCAGCGTGTATACCTGAGGACCCTACACATGGCAGGCATTAGTCAAAACAGACCAGTGGGTTTGACATTTCAAGGTGTCTCCTCCTGAAATTTGTTTTTAAGAAGTGACTCCATCCTATTGCTCTAAATGAGAGTTTCTCAATCGAGGCCCTACAGACACTTTGGGCCCAGAATTCCTTGCTGTGGAGGGCTACTCTGTGCATCATAGGCTGTTTAGGAGCACCCTAACCTCTACCTGTTAGGTGGCAGTAGTTGTGACCAGCTGTGACAACCAAAAATATCTCCAGACAGGACCAAACATCCCTTGGAGGACAGTCATCCTCAGTTGAGGACTGCTGATGTGAACTGAGTCACAATAACTTCTACTCACCAAAATACTTTCAGTCTGGTTTTAATGCCTCACTTATAATACCACCAAACATTTCAGCAAACCCTCCAGTGTGAAAGAGAGAACTCAAAATAAACAAATAGAAAACAGTAACAATGATTTTAAAATAAGCTAAAGTTAAAAATAGCATTTTTATAGAGAGGTAAAAAGATCAAAGAAAAGATGACAAGAACACGTCCCTTAATTGAAAAGTCACCATCTTCATATTGAAGGGCCCTATTGAGGAAATCCCTGCTTAGAGTAATGGAGGACAACATTGGACAGATGAAGTATCCTGCCAAGAACAACCAGGAAATCTAAAAAAGACTTTAGTTTAAATTGTTTTTAAAGTCTACACATTGGGTATAGTGTACACGGGTCTTGATGATGAGTATACCAAAATCTCAGAAAGCGCCACTAAAGAACTTATCCACGTAACCTACCACCACCTGTTTCCCAGGCCTACTGAAATTTTAAAAAAGAAAATCCATATAAAGACTTTAAAGAGGTTGGGCACGGTGGCTCACGCCTGTAATCCCAGCACTTTAGGAGTCCAAAGTGGGCAGATCATGAGGTCAAGAGATCAAGACCATCCTGCCAATATGGTGAAATCCCATCTCTACTAAAAATACAAAAATTAGCCGGGCACGGTGGTGTGCACCTGTAGTCCCAGCTACCCAGGAGGCTGAGGGCAGGAGAACTGCTTGAATTTGGGAGGTGGAGGTTGCAGTGAGCCAAGATTATGCCACTGCACTCAATGCCAGTTTTATAGGTGAGAACCCCACCCCACCCAAATAGGGGATCTCCCCAGGAGTATAGGAAACTGGAAATTTCCCTACTAAGACTGAAGTCCACCTCCATCAATCCACTCCATCCTCGAATGAATTAGGAAAACGTGGCCCTGCCCTAGCTCTCTGCCAGAAGCAGGCAAATAACATTATCTAGAGGAAGATAGCACCATCAGGAGTCTCAACCTTATTTCTACAATTTTCCATGTATAATGTCTGATTTCATTCTTTTTTAATCCTTAATATTCCTGGAGACAAGATAAGAAAACCAAAAACCAAGAGAAAAATAGACTAAAAAAAAAAAATACCCACAAAAGATAAAGCTCACAACATGCACTTCCAAAATGTATTGTATCCAAAATTAGATGAAAATAGAATTAAAAACTAGTTTAAAATAATAAAATTTAAATTTTAAGTGGAAAATACAATAACTGAAGAATTTCATTGGTATGTTTAATGGCAGATTAGACCCAACCGAAGCGAGAACCTGTTGATTAAAAAACTAGTAAGAAAAAAATTCACAAACTGAAGCATAAAGGGAAAATACAGAAAAAGATATAAGAAGCATTGGACACTTTGAAAAGTTTTCATTGTGTTTAACTAGTGTTGCAGAGGAAAGCAGAGAGACAAGAGGTCAGAAGCAATGCTTCAAAAGATAGTAGCCAAGACTTTCCCCAAATGTAAGATATTTGGCCACTAATTCAAGAAATGCTACAGAGCCAAAAGACGATTCTCATAAGAAACTATGTAACTAAGTCACAGAAAAACTTCTGAAAAGAAATAAGGAAATAAAAGAAGGGGGAAAGTGTAGAAGGAAGATAATTTAAATACAAACAAAGGAAAATAAAAATATCACAAACGTCTTCAACAGAAAGTACAACACAGACTTAAAGTATATAAAGCCCAAGTGGACACAACCTCAAGGAGAAACAGAAACAAGCAATCCCACAATCATAACGAGAAATGTAAACACACACCTCTTAAGAGATGATAGAACGAGGAGACAGTGAGGAAGCTCAAGACGGCACCCAACGATGCAAGAACCAAACTGACCCTGTGTGCAAGGACTGAGTGAGTCTCCAGAAATGTCAAACAAATGAAATCGTATTGGCAAAGTACATTCTCTGACCACTGTGAAGTAAAGCTGGAAGTCATTAACACAAAGATAAATAATACCAAATATTTAGAAATCAAGCTATAGACTTTCAAATAATCTAAAGTGAAAAAAAAGGAAGTTACACCACATGTTTAAAATATGATTAATTGAATGAGATTGAAAATACAAGATATCAAACTAGTGAGATGCAGTTAAGGTAATACCAGAGGGAAGTATCTATATATATATATATATATATATATACACTCACCACTAGATACTTCATATCTATATATAGAGAGAGAGATACAGATATACGAAAAGAAGACAAGGTGGTCATCAATAATTTAAGTATTCATCTCGACAAGTTACCACACACACACACACACACACACACACACACACACACACACACACAGGGTAAAAGAATGAAACTAATAGAGATCAGAAATCAGTGATATCAAAACAAACATAAAATAAATAAGCTAGGCCATATGCGGTGGGGTTTTTTAAGACTAATAAAAATTGATAACCCTCTGACAAGACTAATTAAAAACAAAAAGGAGAGAGAAAGAAGAGATACAAAATTATTGGTAATGAAATAAGGGATATTTCCACGTATTATTCAGATATAATTTTACTTTACTGAGTAAAATCACTGAGGAATTTTTTCTTTCATTCTCTTTTTCGGGATGACACTGATTAATGTGAACCCACAAAACATGGTAATAAAACAAAAAGGAGGACATAGAGCCCCGGAATCGTGGTATCCACCCCAGGAGAGCAGAGCACAGAATTCCTAGGAAAGCAGCCAGGTCATGGCAGGAGCGGGCAGCCTTCCCAGGTGGAGCATGGTGGGGATCTGGATGGGCATCTACACGGACAAAAGGACTCAACATAAAAATGGTGTGTTGGCACACAGGAGGTGGGCACAATGGAGAGCAAGTGTTTCAAGATAGCAAGAGAGCATGAAACTCTAGGAAAAAGGAAACATGGTAAATAAGGAAATGTCACTATAATGCATAGCCTGGCTCTGCACTGAATGACATTTATCTCCTCATAATGTTTTATGACAAGTAACATAGTCATAAACTATCGTGGGAGGAACTGATCAGGGAAATGAGGTGGTATTAAACGAAATCTGCAGCTTTCAGAACAGGAAGTCAATTGATAATTTCTGCAACAAACAAATCAAGAAATACTGCCATAGATGTTTTAGATATAGAATGACTAATCCCAAAGAAATTCCTAAGTCTAAATTCACACTATGGAGTTGAATGGAATGCAGAGACAGATGAAGGGAATTTTCCTTAGTAACAGTCAATATTTACAGATATGAAAAACTTTTATAGTAATACTATTTTTTAATCAGTAACAAAATTAAATGAACAGTATAATCATTTTTGTGAAAATATGCTCATATAAGTACATACAAATCTATCTAAAAAAGAACTCCAAGGCTTTTACAACAGCTATCTCTGGTGGTAAGATTATAGGTGGATTTCTTTTCTGACTTATTTGTATTTTCTAATGTTTCTACAACAGACACACATACTTTTTGTAATAAAGCAAAAGGTTATTTTTAAAATTATATAAGGAGGTCAAGCGCAGAGGCTCACGCCTGTAATCCTAGCACTTTGGGAGGCCAAGGTGGGTGGATCACCTGAGGTCAGAAGTTCAAGACCAGCCTGGCTAAGATGGTGAAACCCCATCTCTACTGAAAATATAAAAATTAGCTGGGCATGGTGGCACGTGCCTGTAGTCCCCGCTACTCAGGAGGGTGAAAGAGGAGAATCACTTGACAGGGTAAGGCAGGAGAATCACTTGAACCCAGGAGTCGCAGGTTGCAGCGAGCTGAGATCACACCATTGCACTACAGCCTGGGCAACAAGAGCAAAACTCCAGCTCAAAAAAATAAAATAAAAGTTGTATAATGAATAAAAATGACAGCATAATCTGGCAAACATTCCAAGAAGTTGCATCAATACCTCTTTAAATAGTTATTTTACCTCAGTTTCCAGATACTGGGTATAGGTTGAAGAAAAGTGAGTATGACCTAGGTATAAATTTTAAAGGGTGTGTGCGGTAAAGTGAGTCCATTTGTTAGCAAGAGAGTTACAAAAGGAGATTTGCATCCGGTCAGTGATCAATCCCACCCCACGCCACCCGTGAACGCCTGACCCCACACTGTGCCTGCTCCTGGAGGGCTGTGCAGGGTCAGATGGAAAATATCCAACATTCCCCCACCTGAATGAGACAGTCTTCAGTCTCCAGCTTCAGGCAGGAGCAGAAAGAAGAGAGGATCACATTTCATAGATCTCAAAATTCCATGTGAAGCCGATATTCTGTGTCCCAACACACTTGTGGGAAAAGTTCTAAATTTCTGGGGAATGTTCTCTTAATTTTACAACACAAGTTGTTAACACGTGGGAAACCCTATTCAAAGGTAGTGTTGGCTCAGCAGCAACATGCTGAACAAATGTGGCTCATGTCATGTATGATTCACACTCTAAGACATTAACACTAGCACCATGGTACATGCAAACTCAGGAGACATCTGTGGTCCACGCAGGAACTCTCTCAGACCATGTCAGTCCTTGGTTCCAGCAACAGAAGATGGGACACTATCATTATAAGCTTCCCAGTGCTACTTCTTTTTTTAAGGTGTTTTAATTAATTGAAAAAATTATGTAACACTTTTAAAATATGAAACATTTTAAAATATGATTAACCTTCCTGTAGTAGTAGTATATTCACTAGAAATTTTTTAAAGGGAAGTATTGTATTATGCTTAATAAAATGTCTCATCTTCCTCTAACTTTCATATGTAAGGCAAATCCAAAACCCTTTCCCATGCACAAGCAGAGTGTAAGGGAGCCAGGGACCTGGAACAGCCTGACACCTGTCTTTCCTCTGACTCCAGGTCCCCATCAACTGGGTTAGGCTTCTGAAAGCTTCTCTGGCAGGGCCCTGACAGCCGATTTTGCCACAGTGTTGCAGTTGCTAAGCATGGTCATCTTCCTCTCTGCATTGCATGGCAGAATAGGAATATTAAATGCCCCTCTATGAATTATTTCATAGAACTGGCTCTTCTTGTGTGTACAGCAAATGTTTGTTCAACACCTAAATGAATTCACAGAGCCATCAGTTGCAGAGATACCATAAATGTTTACTGATAGGTGATGTTTTTATCTGAGCTTCATATTTTCAAACCTATGCTATGACTTTCAATTTACTTTTAACTCAATAATAATAATAATTTCCTTTATAAACTTGTTTCATAACTCACAATTCTTGTGTTTGAATCAGAAAACTTCCTTTTTAACTAGGTTTTTTACTACTTAAGTCCTGAATCAGTGAATCAAAAAACTTCAGGCATGAACAAACTTTGGAGTGTATTTTGTTCAAGCCCTTCAGGGTCCAGATAATAAAATAGAAACGGAGGGAGGAAAAGTGACTTGCTGGAAGTCAACTAGCAACACCATGGCCCAAGGGGAAGGACTCGCCCAGGTGGCAGAGACATTTGGGCAAGAGAATGCTACCATACCCATCAGCACACTTACCGTATGTCTGGAGTTTTTCAGTAAGTTTTTCTACATCAATGTGCAACTGGTTTTTTACAAAGTTTCTTACAAATTTGTTTCTCAGGGCCTCCTAAAGAAAAATAATATAGCTCAACAAAAATAATCGCATTATTTTGTCTTATTGAATAAAACTTATTAGACTTATTCACAATGTCATTACGCAGGAAAAAGACACATAAACTAAATCCACTTAAAAGAAGTTTTAAAACACCACCATAACAGGATAACATTTGATTAGGCCCTTACCTTGAAAGACAAGATCAACAATTATGAAAATTTATGTTGGAATTGTAATTATGTATTCATACTAAAAACAAAGATTGAATTAAGTGTTTGTTTTTGGCAAAATTTTCTAACGAATCTATATGGTAATCCTTTACTTTCTATAAGATTCTTTTTCATTTTTTTTTCTTTTCTTTTTTTTTTTTTTTTTTGCTTTGCATGGCCTTCCCCAGATACCAGTTACAAAGAAAGGGTCCTAGTTGCAAAAACTCTGAGGGAGGATTTCAGAATTTCCCAAAGCCTCTCTCAGTGTTTGGCTATTCATCATCTTCGGAAGCATCTTCCACTGCTTCATCTGTACTATTCTTCTCTCATTACTGTTGACGGTTCTGACTTTGCCTCTTTTGTCAATGGTTTTACTGTGGAGAGGTCTCCAAGATTTTATCGTCAACATAATGACATCTTGCTCCTTTATTTTGCTGTTGATATGCATGTACTTGCACTGCACTGCTCCACACTTACAACATACAACAACCAACAAGAAACTAAGAGGGAAAAACACTGATGCATCCAGGCTCCACCTCAGGATCCAAAACTGGGGATGAATTTTGGAATTTGCCAATTTCTTGGAGAGTATGTGTATGCTATCCAGATTTGTTCCAGCACAGGAGCTCAGGAGGGAAATTCTCAAATAATATGTACCCTTTGTAATTAGCTCCTTTATTTCTCACACTCACTTTACTACATGTGATGGTTTTAATTAATCTTGTCTACAGATGACAAGACTTTATTATGAAAGTTTGGTGTTTGCTTTTCTTTTTTTGAGTCTTATTTATCTTCCTTTACTGGGCATTAGCTATTTGCCAGTCAGTGTACCAGACACTTATGCATCATGTCACTTAATCTTAACAACATCCCCAGGAGGTTACTGCTGGCTTTTACTGATGAAGCAGGGAAGCAGAGGAAAGGTAGGACTTTACCCAGAGGCTCTAACCACTCAATCTAGGGGCAGAACCAGGCCTGGAACATAGACATCGACTACTACAAACCCAAGGCATTGTGAGCTCCCCGGAGCATGATCCCAAAGTTAAGAAACAGAGGAACACCTTATACCATCTTATCCTATGGAAGATAAGTTCTTCAACTGGTGGAATACGTGACTTTGATTTCTGACATGGCTACTTAGTAAATAGTACTCAGGTACACCACAGACTTCATAACAGCTGCCCAATTTTTGAGGCCAAGATAGGCTCTGTTTTATGTTCTCCTAGAACTTTGTACATTCTCAACTTGGCATTTATAATATTGCGTGGGATTACACACAGTCTCAGAAGAGACTTTATCTAGTTTAAAACACTATCTGGCCCATTAACTGCAAACGTTTGCTCATACCTGTATTAACAAATTAGTCCATGCACAAACAAATTAAAGATTACAATACTAGCTAACACATATGGTCATGGCAGCTGTGAAAATGAACATCACAGACCTCCAACTGCAGGAAACGGAAATGGCAGGGCCCAGTGCTGCACTCTGAATCTATGGCACTTTGTCCTGAGGTCACACCTCCCATGGGGTGTCCCTCACCAATGACCACCACATCAGGACCACTCCCAGGAGCCACAGGACTCCACTGACATGGGACCCCTCCCTTGATAACCGACTTTAGCTCTGTGACTCACTCTCAGCCGTGTCTGATGTCCATTAAGTTGCAGGACCCACCGAGACACTTCCACCCGACCCTCTCCCTCTCTCCTTTCCTCAGGGTCAGACTTGCATCACCACTGACAACTTTGCTTTCAGCCTGTCTGAGCTTCCCCTTCCTTTGCTCTGCACCCATTTCCCAAAATCAAATTCTTGCACATGTAATCCCATCTTAGAATCTGCTTCTTGGAAAACCCAGACTCACACAGTAGCATTTTCTTTGTGTCAAAACCTATTCCAAGTGCTCTATGTATCTGAACCCATTTATACCTCATAAGTACTATCACTTCCTCTTTCTCAGGGAAGAAACCCAAGGCACAGAGAATTTCAGTGACTCATCCATGATCACACAACTGGTCGACAGTTGAGCTGGGAATCAAACTCAAACAATTCTAGGTTCTGAGTCTGTACTCTGAACTACCCACCTGGTGGTTAATAAACAAACCAAACATGAATTAAAATGCAGGCATGTTTTCTCATCCTATCAGAGTTTAGGTAAGTTGAAGCTACACAAATGGCCAAAAAATTATTAGGTGATCCACCTGAATTAAAGTTTGACAATTAATGATTGTCAGGCTCTAATAATGGAGTTGGGTCATTCTAAACTGCAAGTCATTTCTTTTTAAAATATTAGGTTGTCAATACAGAATAGGAGAAAATGATCATTAATACAATTCAAAAGTATACAAACAATCTAAAAAGCATTAAGTTTAATACAGAATTTAAAGAACAGGTTACTATTAACAAATTATTAATTATTCTCACACTTATACCATCCTGCATAGGTAAAATACTGAAAAGTCACAAAAAATTTTCAGACATCTCTAATTTTATGTCAATTAGATGAATCAACTAGAACCACCATGCCTGATGTGACTCTGTCGAATCCTCTACAGGACTGCCCCGATGTCTCAGACATACCCTAGCAGCAGCTCCCCAGGCCTCGGTGGTGAAGACCAACCACTCACCTGCAGCTGGTTGAACATCTGGCCACTTCCACTTCTCTGGAAAAGGGTGGACATTTTCAGCAGTGTTTCTGATAAGGTTTTTAGCTTGTCCACAATGTAAAAGGTGTAATTAGCCTGCAAAATGAAGAATATTTGGGTATGTCTCTTATTCAGCTGTGATATTCAGCTCCAACAAGGACATCAACAAAAACTGTATATGACATAGCCACCAGAGCAAACATCTACCTGCAGGCCTTCTTTAATAAAATGAAAAATTCCAGTGCCCTCACATCACAGGTGAGTCCTCTGAGACCTCTCTCCTTGACTCTGTCCATCCAGGACTACCTGCCTGTTCACCACTGTCTCCCCAGTGTTGGGCTCACTGCTGGGGCATATGTCCCCATTACATACTAACCAAATTAACAATGCTTGCCCACATTTCTTCCTCAAAAATGGACTCCCAACTAATACTTATTTGTTTTGTGGTACCCAACACTATTGAGGATAAAATTGGTACATTTTTTCATTTATTGCTGCTAGCAGAGTACGCTGGCATAAGAGTTATATAAAATAATTTGGGTATCAGAAAAATACAGTCACTGATCCATAAAAAATGTACAAGCTTTTCTCTCTGAAGATAAAAGAACTCTATTCTAAGGAAATAGTTTAAATAAAATATAAAGCTATTTTCATGAATATGTCTATTGCAATATTATTATATTTAATACTGAAAATAGTCTAAATGCCAAAGAGATAATGTTTAAGGAGGGTTTGAGGGACTAGCTACATCTGCCAAGGGTCACTAGGAGACCCTCACAGTGGCACAGGAGCTGAGAAATAGCACAGCACAGAGAACAGAGAAAAACCTTGAACTCTCAGCTTCAGTCTTCCGGAAAAATAGGAGTAGAAATTCTTCTAAGTATTAAGATAAATTAGTATTCCAATATCTTGGCACCAGGCCTCGCACATAATAAATAGTAAATACCAGCTATACCAGTCAAAAAATGCATACAGATATCTGAATGACATTATTAATGCAACAAATTTAGAAGATCTGCAAAATATTTTAAAACCACAAATAGAGAATGCACACACCACACACATACACACATTAAAACCCCCACCCAAAAGACCTCACATTTCTAACATTCTAACGGCAGAAGGCAGCCTAGCTGGGCTGCCTCTCTGGAGGGACCAGGAGTCCTTCCAAAAAACCACACTGGTCCTGAAACACCAACAAGAGGGATCAGCTGGGACACCACCGATAATAAACAGGAGGGAAATGTTTGTTCTGCCCCTGGGGGTAGAGGAACCACAACAAGCACCCAGGAGACAGGGAAAAGGGTATTCCACATGACAAGTGACCTGGCCTGGAAATACTGGCTGCCCCACAGCAGAATGGCTACTGATGCAAAAAAGATCTGGGCTTCTAAGAAGTCCCCTTATTCCCCAACTGCTGGAGGCTCCATCTCCCTAACATGGAGGCAGCTGGAGAAATCTCATCTGTCCTTTCATATGGCAGCATCAGGGAATCCCAGAAACTTCAGTTAAACCAAAATCAAACTCTTATTGGAACCACAGCACACAAAGTGGCCCAAGATCTGTGTGTTAAACTTAAGTAGAATGACCACCCACAAAAATAAAAAATTTTACATAAGGCTCAAAGTCCTCCATTATAATGCTCTGAATACCCATGATACAATTGAAAATCACCCATTATAAAAATAACCAAAGAAAACACAACTTGAATTAAGAAAAGCAGTCAACTGATGGATACTGCAGAATTAGAGAACGCAGTAACACAAATAAAAGAACTCGCTGGATGGTCTCAGTAGAATAGTGGAGAGGGTAGAGAACAGAACCAGTGAACCTGAGAGCTGATCAGTGTGTGGCACCCAATCTACACAACAGGGAGAAAGGAGATTGATAGGAAAATGAACAGAGCCTCAAGTACCTGTAGGACAGTAATAAAAAAATTCCATACTGGTGTCATTGGAGCCTCTGAAAGAGAGGAGAAACCAAGTGGAACTTGAAAGAGTGTGAGAGGAAATCATGGCTGAAAAACTTCCTAAAATTGTAGAAGTACAAAATCCTTCAGACTCAGGAAGCTAAGCAAACACCAAATATAATAAACTGAGAGAAATCTACATTAAACCAAACCATAATTAAACTTTTAAAATCTGAACACAATAAAGGCTTAAAAGCAGCTGGAGAACCATGACATGTTACCTCTAGGGAACAACCACTCAAAGGTTAGCAGATCTCTCATCTGAAACCCTGGGAGCCAGAAGAAAGTAGCCTAACATTTCTCATGATATAAGAAAAGAAATGTCATAGTGAATTCTGAATCTAATATAAACATCTTTTAGGAATGAAGATAAAATAAAGACATTCTCAGATGAAGAAATACTTTAAAAAATGAAAATATGGGAGGGAATCTTGGAGCATTGGAAAGGAAGAAAAAACAGAAAGAGCAGAAATGTTGGTGAATGCAACAGACTACCCTGTTTTCCATGAATTTTATAAAATGTATTTCATAATTAAAACATAAATCATAACACCATCTGACAGTTAAGACGATATTTAAAAGCAGAGAAGGAAAAGAGACCTAAGTTGAAGTGGGGCTTCCACACGTGACTTGAAGTGGAAAAATCCCAATGCCAGTGAACTGTGATAAGCCACGTGTGTATATCTGTATTGTAATATCTAGAGCCAGATGTTCTTTGTAAGAACATCATACAAAAAGATACACTGAAAAACACTATCAATAAATCATTTTGTAGGATGGGTATCCATTTACATGTGGATTATTTAAGTAATCCACAGGAAGGCAAGAAAAGACAAACAGAAGACACAATAGCCAAAAACTGGGAACAACCCAGATGTCCCACAATGTGTAAATGGTTAAAGAAACTGTAGACCATGCATATCAAGGAATGTTATTCAGCGATAAAAATGAATGAACTACTGTTATATGCACAATACGAATACCTCTCTAGGGAATTCGGCTAAGTTTAAAAAATCAATCCCAAATGATTACATACTGTACATGTGTACAACAATCTGGAAATGACAAAATTATAGAAATGAAGAACTGGTTGGTGGCTGGCAGGGGTCAGGGACTCAGGGGGAGTGGTATAGGAATTAATGGGTATGGCTATGAAAGGTAAAGTAAGAGACTTTGTGACTGTTCTGCTTCAGTGCTGGTGATGAATACACAAACATACACAGCTGCTAAGACTGCATAAACTAAATACACACACACACACACACACACACACAGAGTCAAATGGGAAACTGGAAGATAAGTGAACAGTATCAATGGCACAATCCTGTTTGTGACACTACATTACAGGTAGTTTCATGAGATGTTACCATCAGGAAACCAAGTGAAGGCGACACCAATCTTTGTGTTGTTTCTTACAAATGCATGTAAATCTACCACTGTCTCAAGATTACAAACCTAATTTTTAAAAGAACATGGAATTCTAAATGAAGAGATGCTCACTGACCACAGATGGGTTCATTTGAGCATCAAGAATAATAAAGAGTGCAATTGACTGAAATATGTTAACCATGTTTAAATCTATTAATTCATAATCATATTGTTGAATTGATCACCTTCAGAAAATTGCAGGGAATCAATGAGGGTCAGAGCTCATAATCCCATCTAAAAGTGTGTCAGGATTCTCAGATATCCTGTGATTAAAGTCTTATTTCCATTTTACCTCATTAGGAGAAATATCTTAGGTTTTGGTCTCATTTATACACTACCTACTAACTTTGGATTTTGGAAAATAATTTTTTATTATTATACTTTAAGTTCTGGGGTACATATGCAGAATATGCAGTTTTGTTACATAGGTATACACGTGCCATGGTGGTTTGCTGCACCCATCACCCTGTCATCTACATTAGATTTCTTCTAATGCTATCCCTCCCCTAAACCACCAGCCCCAGCTATCCCTCCCCTAATTCCTCACCCTACAACAGGCCCCAGTGTGTGATGTTTCCCTCCCAGTGTCCATGTGTTCTCATTGTTCAACTCCCACTTATGAGTGAGAACATGCAGTGTTTGGTTTTCTGTTCTTATGTCAGTTTGCCAAGAATGATAGTTTCCAGATTCATCCATGTTCCTGCAAAGGACACAGAGTCATCCTTTTTTATGACTGCATAGTAACCCATGGCATATATGTGCCACATTTTCTTTATCCAGTCTATCATTGATGGACATTTTATTTGGTTCCAAGCCTTTGCTATTGTGAACAGTGCCACAATAAACATAGGTGTGCAAGTGTCTTTATAACAGAATAATTTATAATCCTTTGGGTATATACTCAGTAATGAGATTGCTGGGTCAAATGGTATTTCTAGTTCCAGATCCTTGAGGAATCACCACACTGTCTTCCACAATGGCTGAACTAATTTACACTCCCACCAACAGTGTAAAAGCCTTCCTACTTCTCCACATCCTCTCCAGCATCTGTTGTCTCCTGATTTTTTAACAATCGCCATTCTAACTAGCGTGAGATGTTATCTCGATGTGGTTTTGATGATTAGCTTTTTTTCATGGTTGTTGGCTGCATAAATGTCTTCTTTTGAGAAGTGCAGGCTCCAAGTTTATCTATATGTTAATAAAAACTTGTGCATATGTTGATATTCTGTTTGTATTCACTCTTACTACCCATGTTCTTCTTCACTTTGCCTGAAATTCTCTTGAAGATCCATCTGTATCTGCTTCAACCAATTCTGTATTGATGTCCAGTCTGTTTCCCACCTCTACTTCTTACAAACAATGGCACAATAAATATCCTTGTTTGCATGTGTGAATAGATGTTTTTGTAGTATTGATAGATATTCCCAACATGGCTCAAAGACATAACACAAATATACTCCCAACAGCAATGTATGAGAGTGACTCTCTCCTAATTCCTCCAAACAACAAAATAATTCAAATTTTGAGCCTGTACCATTTTGATATGATATCTCATTTGTGGGTATCTCATTTTGGGGATCTGCATTTCTGTTAGTATTACTTAAGTTTGAACATCTTTTCATTTGTTTAAAATACATTTTGGTTTTCTTTTTTACTTTTTTAAACTACATGCTTATATTTTTGCTCATGTTCTAATGAGCTATTTCACTAATAAATTAATTAAAATTGTATTAAATAGACCACCATTTCCAAGCAGACAGGAAAAGGAATGATGGGAAATCGCAGGCATCCAAGGTCAGTCAAAGCGTAATATCCGTGCTCTTCTGAAGGTTTTGGATATTATCTGGTCTCACAGAAAAGTGTATTCACAGGTCTACTGATACCGTTGTCTTAGAGAACTGTTATTTTATGGAAGATTATATCAAACAAGACCACTTGTAAAATGTAATTACTTCTACTCTGGGCAACTTTGCTGAGTTTTGATCAAATGTTCCATATTGGACACTTTCACCCATCTGAGAGCCTTCCTGAACCACTGATGACTTGCTTTCCAATACATGATTCGATGCCTACAGTCAGATTGCAATGAATTTTCTTCTCTCTGTAGGGCTCCCTGGG
The DNA here is from genome assembly GCF_048565385.1 of Saimiri boliviensis. Lineage (NCBI taxonomy): Eukaryota > Metazoa > Chordata > Mammalia > Primates > Cebidae > Saimiri > Saimiri boliviensis. Next base: position 109,262,537 of record NC_133458.1, read on the forward strand.
AAATATCTTGACCTGTCTAAAGGTCCTACCAGTGCCCTTTCCCATTGCTCTGCACATGTAAAAAGTCTCACGTATGTGCAGACCCTGTGCACTTCCAGCCTGTACAGATTTATGTAGACTCCAAGCTTAGGCAGCTTCCACTTCACTGGCATTTTTCATCTTTAATAAGTATCAAGGAACCAAGAATTTTCACTTCTATGCAAGTTAATTATCAGGCTTTGTGTCTGTTTAATGATAACACTAGCAATAGCCTGTGTTTATTCTTCACTTTGCCTGATATTCTCCTGAAGATCAGCATATATTTGATTCTGTATTGATAGCCAAGCTGTTTCTCATCTCTACAGCTTACAAACAATGGCACAATAAATATCCTTTAATCTGTGTGACTTCATTTTAATTCTCCCAAAGGTGAAGACAATCATAATTCTGGGGATGGGTAAAATGCTCTTATCACTGGGACTCCATATCTCCTTCATACCAAAAGCAGTTCCTCTGAGGCAGAAATAGGTATATTCACGTGTGAATTTCTACTTAGAGAATATTGTAAAGTATAAAAGAAAAAAATAAAACATTGGCCGTAGGGTTAAACAGACCTTGTTTCAAATGCCATCTGTGCCTCCTGTTGAGAGCTCTTGATAAGGTTACTTACCCCTAAGACTCACTTTCTTTAACTGCAAAATGAGTATGACAATTGCCAATTCCTGTTGTAGGTATAAGGCATAAATGGGGTTTCCAACCAACATTAGCTCTTAGCAGTGTCAGGATTAGAGCAGGTAATACTTCCCTAGTATCTCTCCTTCTACCTCCATTCAATATATGCTTGACATTTTTTTTTTTAATTGCATTTTAGGTTTTGGGTTACATATGAAGAACATGCAAGATTGTTGCATAGGTACACACATGGCAGCAGGATTTGCTGCCTTCCTCCCCTTCAACTATATCTGGCATTTTTCCCCATGCTATCTCTCCCCAGCTCCCCACCCCCTGCTGTCCCTCCCTTTTTTCCCCACAATAGACCCCAGTGTGTGATGCTCCCCTCCCTGTGTCCATGTGTTTCCACTGTTCAACACCCACCTATAAGTGAGAACATGTGGTGTTTGATTTTCTGTTCTTGTGTCAGTTTGTTGAGAATGATGGTTCCCAGGTTCATCCATGTCCCTACAAAGGACACGAACTCATCATATTTTATGGCTGCATAGTATTCCATGCTGTATATGTGCCACATTTTCCCTGTCCAGTCTATCATCGATGGGCATTTGGGTTGGTTCCAGGTCTTTGTTACTGTAAACAGTGCTGCAATGAACATTCGTGTGCATGTGTCCTTATAGTAGAACAATTTATAATCCTTTGGATATATACCCAGTAATGGGATTGCTGGGTCAAATGGAATTTCTATTTCTAGGTCCTTGAGGAATTGCCACACTGCCTTCCATAATGGTTGAACTAATTTACACTCCCACCAACAGTGTAAAAGTGTTCCTATTTCTCCACATCCTCTCCAGCATCTGTTGTCTCCAGATTTTTTAATGATCGCCATTCCAACTGACATGAGATGGTATTTCAATGTAGTTTTGATTTGCATTTCTCTAATGACCAGTGATGATGAGCATTTTTTCATGTGTCTTCTTTTGTAAAGTGTCAGTTCATATCCTTCTACATGCTGATAAATTAAAACACATTTAAGAACTGATGTGCTTTATGGAAACCCTTTATACTTCATTAGTCTAAAACAAAGAAACCAATTTACAGCTAGCTAGTTATTAATATAGCTTCTCACAACTCGAAATTTACCCTTCATTGCCTGTTCTGAAATAATAAAGTTGAGCCTTTTAGACATTCTCCCTTGCCGATTGATACAATGTTAAGCTTTGCCAGAAGACAGCTCTGGAAGGACAGTAGAAGAGGAGAGATTTCCTCTTCCAGATTCCAGTGTGCTGCTTCCAACAGGCTCCCATGGAGCAAGCTCCTGGATTCCCCCACATCTAGCTTCTCTAAAGCTCGGCTCCTGCAGTGTACCCAAGCAACAGCACATGGCACCTTCTCACAGGCAACATCCACAGCATCCCAGTGAGTGGTGTCCTAGGGAATTCTGCTGGTGTGGCATGTCCGCCTGGATGACTTCCCCAGGCATGCCCTTTCATAGCCTTGCAGAGTTGAGAAGTGTAGAACTTCTCCTGGCACCCCAGAGTTCAGATTCCTGGCAATTACCAGGAAACTGAAGTGGTTCCTCAGTGGCTTTCTCTGCCATCCTGTGGGCCATGGCTATACTAACTCTAGTAGGGTCTGGATTTCAAGCCTGGATAGGGAAACTACTTCTAGTTCTGTTTCTCCCTTGGGTACTCTGCCCCAGCTCTAGGGGCAGGAGTTGTTCCCTGTATCTACCATTGCTTCATTCTTTAGAGACCTCTTCACTACAGCTAACCAATCCGTCATTACTCTAATACCTTTTTATAGTAATAATTATTCATGTTAAACTTAACCAGTTTTCTCTTTCCTTCTTGAATCTTGACTGATACATTGGCTAATAACAAAATGGACACTGGGCTCAGGAAACAGCAAAAAATGCAGATGCCATGAAAAGAGAAAGTAAACAGATTTCCTAAATGTGTCAAGATCACTGAAAGTACCAAAAGCTACAGTTTTAAACACAGCCAGATATTTTTTGAAAAAGAAAAAAAGCCTCTTGGGATGCGATGTTGGCAAAGGTATGAAGCCACAAAAGTTAATCTAAGGACATAAAGCGGGTAGAGGCAGAGATTCCAATGCTTTGATGGCTCACGTAAGGTAGGGTTCTGCACAATAACCACAGGGTGGTCACGGTCACCAGTCCATGTACACAGCACCAAGTCCTATTTACAGAATGTACCTGGACTACAGGGAAAACTAAATTTCGGACATTATGGATCAGCTTTCTTGCCACCAGCTGCAAGCCATCCTCAGTCTGCAAAAATTTACTCAGGCACAAATTAGCAGGCCTCTCACGAATAAGCATGTATAAGTTACCGCTTCAGTAACTTTAGAGCAAACTATTGTCAGTATAAAAAAGACATCATTGATTCTCTGACAGAGAGGGCTCTAGTGACCAAAGGGAAGGAGGAAGTAATGTTTAGCTCAATTTGTAGAGAAAAATTTTAATTAAGAAAGCAATTTGAGCCACATCATCTCCTTCTCCAAATGGCTTTGCAACAAAAATCTTCATGCATAAATGCAGTTTCACAAGCTTTTCACAATCAAACACTGTGCATCATTGTACCGTGCTAGGCAGTTAACACAGATGAGTGAGACTGGACCCTGCCCTGGTACGTTTCCAGGAAACAAACATCATGCACTGGGAGCATCCACTGTTCAGTGGGGAATTCATATAGGTCCCGAGGACAGGTGGCTGCTGAGAGATGACCTGCAACTGGTTTCCAAGTGCTTTCTGCTTTTTCTTTCTTTTTTTTTTTTTTTAAGTATACAGTCCTATGTTCCTGCAGTAATTAGCAAACTAGCCTCCCTGGGCTACTATTTTTCAATGTGATTCCATACTGCAAAACCATAAGGACAGTGTTTGCAAGTTTCATAGACAGCTCTAATTATTTCCATTTACAAGTGGTAAAAGATCATTCCAAAGAGGCACTGTTGTGGGCTGGATGAATTACGTGCTTCCCAAATTCATATGTCGAAGTCTTAACCCTCAGTACCTCAGAATGTGGACTTGTTTGGAAATAGGTCTTTAAAGATCCTATGTAAACCATCAATTAAGTTAAAATGAGGTCATTGGGGTGAACTGTAATCCATATAACTGGTATCGTTATAAAAAGAGGAGATTAGGACACACGCACAGAGGGACAACCATATGAGGACACAAGGAGAAGATGACTATCTGCAAGTCAGAGAGGCCTCAGGAGAAACCAGCCCTGCCAACACCTTGACCATGGTCCTCCAGCCTCCAGAATGTTGAGAAAATAGATTTCTGTTGTTTAAGCCACCCAGTCTGTGGTATTGTGTTATGGCAGCCTGAGAAAATTAAAACAGGCTGTATTCATCTGTTCTCATACTGCTGATCTGAGATTGGGTAATTTATAAAGGAAAGAGGTTTAATTGACTCTCAGTTCCACATGGTTAGGGAGGCCTCACAATCATGGCAAAAGGCAAAGGAGGATCAAAGTCATGTTTTACATGGCAGCAGACAAGAGAGCTTGAACAGGGGAACATCCATTTGTACAACCTTCAGATTTCATGAGATTTATTCACTACCACAAGAACAGTGGGGAAAACTGCCCCAATGATTCTGTTATCTCCACCTGGCCTTGCCCTTGACATGTGGGGATTATTACAATTCAAGGTGAGATTTGAGTTGGGGCACAGCCAAACCATATCAAATCAGTAGATCTAAGACTTCAAAATAATAGACTGGGCCTGAATTCCAGCTCTACCATGCGCTAGGGGTGTGACCTGACAAGTTAACATACCCTCTCTCAGCCTTGGTTTTCCTAGCTATACAATGGGGATATTAGTACTTACCTGCAGTAGTGGTTGTGAGAGTAAATAAGATAATCTACACAAGGTACCTGGTGCAGGCTCAGTAAATGAAATTAATGACCATGGGACATAATCTTCTTGATGGCACCCACCACTGCTAAACTCAGACAAAGCTATTGCAGATTTGCAAAGCTAAGCCCCGACTCCTGCCATGATGGAGGCAGGATGGAGGGGCCCTGGGCTCTGGCAGGGGGCAGAGGGCTTGGCATATAGTCTATTCTCTCTCCCTTGTATATTTAACACCAGGACGTCTTTGTCTCAAGTGGGCACAAGAGCCAAATAATTGCTATTCTTTAACTTATTTAACAGCCATTGCTGAATGTATTCCTAGCATTCTTCCAGGCACTGGGGATGATGGCCAAGAAGACAGACAAGCTCCTGCCCCTCATGGAGCTTGTATTACAGCAAGAGAAAAATAATAAACACACATGCTCATAAGTCAATGAGATCATTTCAAGTAGTAATAAAAGCAAGGTAGCAGCTCTACTTTATAATCACAAAAGACTAGAAAAAACCCACATGTCCTTTAACAGGTGAATGGATGAACACACTGCAGTGAATCCACACCACAGAATACCACTTGGCAATAAAGAGGAAGCAACTGCTGATACACACAATGACCGGGGTGAATCACAGCCCTCGTATTGAGTAAAAGAGACCGCCTTCAAAGGTTACAGATGACAATTCCATTCTAGGGCATTCTCACAAAGAAAAACCTATAGTGAGAGAATAGACGGGTTGAGGGTGGGAAGACAGTCTGACTACTAAGAGACAAAATGAGGGATTTGGTGTGGGATGGGGCAATGGAACTGTTCTTTCTACTGATCCAGACAAATGTGAGAGCTGTAGACCCAAAAAAACCCCACCAAACTTACTCTATGTTAATTAAAAAAACAAAGCAAAACCACACAGTGCCTGTTAGGGGGTGCCTGAAGAGAGAAGATACCTCTTAAGAAGGTTGGAGGATCAGTTCCAGAAACAAAGAAGGCAAGAGAAAGACAGCTGGAGCCCTCCACAGCTGGAGCTAGGGACAGGAGCACCAGCTGCCATGGGAATTGGGAGGACAGGAAGAGAAGGATCAGGGAGAGACGTGGTATGGCTGCCTGAGTCACCACTGGTGCCCCCTCTCTGATCTCTGCCACCTGCTGAGACCAACCCGAAAGAAGGAAGGACCTCTCCAACACAGTGATCAGGTGAGGACACGCCTCTCAGCCACACTGGATCATGCATGAGAAAGTGTGGCATTTAAATTCCCGATATGTGTGGGCTGCTGCCACATGTCTGGATCTGGAGTGATACACAAGGTTACTGAAAACTTTGCCACCTTGAGCTGCGTGGAAAGACTTGGAAACAATCATAATATCAGAGTCCCTCTTCTGCAGGTAGCTTCCAGACAGAGGATCAGGCAGGTGCTCACCGTAGGGCTGCCATTTTATAGGACCTGCTCTGTGTCCTGATTGATATTATGCATACAGACATATGATGCTACAAAGCCAAATATCTAGCACCCCAACTACTTGGGGCTGCAAAACAAAAAAAATTTAGTTCTCTATTTCCCATAGCTGATCAAGTTTTTACTCACTGGGGGTGGCGAAGAGAGAACAGAGTCCCAAAATTGCCTGCTAACAGTGGCTCCCTGTTCAAACGCCATCTTCTGAGTGGTTCAGGCTCTTCAGGGTGAATGCTCAATCCCCCTAGTGTTCTCCAGGAGCAGCCTGGTGACAGACAGGCGTGGTGGGCCCAGGACTCCCACAGCCGCGTGCCTCGTCTGCCTGTCTGTGATGCTGCCAGGGCCTGGCCTGCTCAGCCCACATCATACCTGGAGCCTCAGGGTCTGGCACTACCGTCTCCCTTGCTGCTTCTCTCAGCTCCGGCTTTCTGAGCCTCAGCCATCTCCTCCGCCAGCCTGGTGCGGAGGCCACATTGCTCTCACAGGAGCTGGCTCAAATCAGGTCTCCAAGGCCTCCACTCGACATGCAAGCTTGGGACATGGGTGACAGGGAAATCTGGCTCCCTTCTACTCCATGCTCAGAGACACTAATTCAGGTATCCTTCTGCTCAGCCAAACTGCTAGGACCACATGTTAGCTCAGGGCTGGCCTACACAGAGATTATCCCCCAAAACACATGGGCAGGGCCAAGGCCCTCAGCTGGCAGCTCCCCCATCATTCCACAGCCCCTGTTTGGGACCATCATTAGGAGAGGAGAAGCCAGGATGCCCAGCTGACCACTAGCTTCCTCTACTTTCATCCCTCTCTTCCCAGAGGCTTGCTCGCACCTGCTCCCATCTGGCATTATAAACCCTTTATGCTGGGGTTTCTCAACCTCAGCACCATTACCATTGTAAGCCAGATGGTTATTTGTTTGGGGTTGGGGGCAGTCCTGTGCGTTGTGGGATATTTAGCAGCATTCCTGGCCTCCAGACGCCAGCAGCGCCTCCTACTTGTGACACTGAAAATATCTTCAGATACTGTCACACATGCCCAGTTGGGTAAAATTTCTCAGACCACACCCTGGTTGGCACCACTGGCCTCCACCATCTCTTTCCTCTTTCTGAGGTGACACTTGTTCTCCCCACTCACCAGAGGCAACAATGGCAGATGCATTTCTGGGAATAACATTTTTAAGGAAGATGCTCCCAGTGGTTGACTATTTTCTGAATCTTATTTCTGGCATTTTTTTCCACTTCCAAATGGCACTGAGAGAGAGTTATAATTGAGCCCAGTTTCACAAAGGAGGAGATTGAGCATGACAGTTCAAATAACTTGGCCAAAGGGAGAGAGCTAGATTAAAACAAGATGGTCTGCTGTCGTGGGCTTGTGCATCCCATAGGAGCTCAAACTAAACCTACTTTGCGCAGCAAGGGACTAGAATGTGCCTGGTGATTTTCACTGAAGTATCATTTCAGGCATGATACTTATTGTTGGGAAAACAATACAATTCTTTTATCTGTTTTCACTTTTATAGCCCCCCTTGAAGCTCACAATTGTGTCTACATGTTGTTCTTCGTTTTTGCATCAGCCTGGGGTCAAAATCAAATACAATTTTGATCTGTAAAATAAAAAGAGCATACTAATGCATTAGAATCTCTTGACTAAGAACATGGAAATACCATCGGTTCCTTTGCAAATACTGAGTCTGACACCCTCAGAGTATGAGTTAAATTAACTCCTGTTATAATAATTAATTGGGAAGCTATAGGGGTTATAGCAACCTTGAGTTCCTATGTAAGCAAACCAAAACCCAATTCAACGCAAACAGCAAAACAAAAGTTAAGATTAACCAATCAAAAACCTCTAACTAAACTCCAACTAGGGACTTCTGACTTTAACAAATATATTTTCTTCATCTTGCTGCAGCAAACACTATATAAAAGCTTCTCTTACCCCTCACCCCATACCCCAATGTAGTCAGTGGAGCATTGAATAGTCTGGTGCTGCCTAATTCATGAATAACCAAACGCTCAAATAAACCTGTTGAAATTTTAATGTCCCTAAGTTTACCTTTTAATACTCTCTAGAAGTTTTGGCCATCATCTTTTTCCAGTTCATGAAAGTGCTTGACCTCCACTGTCTTTGAGGCTGACAAATGGAGATGCACATAGCTCCGTGGAAGGGTGTGGGTACATGTGAGGGGTATAAGCCCCCAGGGAGGGGGATGTCAGATCCCAGAAGAGGGAAGGCCTTACTAAGGGCCCCTGAGTGATTCTGATGCATCCCCCATGAAGAGCCGTCTCCCAGATGACTGAAAATCACAGATCTGCTCATGTCTTTGATTTCATAGATAAAGAAAAAGAGTACTTCAAAGAGAAAGCAATAACCCCAAGGTCACAGAGAGTTAGGAAAAAGGGGACCAAAATCCAGCCTTCCAACATACACACGTTTCATACCATGGCAACATGCTTCTGGGTGCCACTTGGGCTATTACAAGTTAAACCAAATGAAATTACCAACTTTTATCGATTTTTTTCCTGCAAAAATGGCAACTTCAGGCAGTTTCACCTAACAAGAAGTAATGAAGAGAAAAAGACCATGTCTTAAATAATTTATAGCATGGGCCATTCCAACACTGTAGATAATATTGCTTCACATAGCCCCATGGCAAAGCTACAAGCATCTCCCAGCTCTGCGGGCCTTTAGACCATGAGTCTAATGACTAGAAACAATTTTCATAAAACCAAAGAGCCGTAGCTGACTGCTAGGATAATTCATCCCAGGTACAATGCCATAAAGTCAGCTTCATAAGTGCAAAACCAGGACACCTGCATGCAAAGTTGTTAGCAATTTTAAATAAGTAAAAAAGACATCAGCTCTTAACACTGCCTGTAAGATCTAAAAAGGAGCTAGCAAGAAGCAGCGAAATCTTGGTGATTTTTCAAAAATTCTCATCATTCGCAGAGCACACATGTGGGGATTGGCACCTCCCCACACCTCTGTCCAGGCCCACAGTCCCCCCATCTCCACCTCACAGGGGCTTATACAACCCGTCCTTCCAACTGCTTTGCCCAGTCTTTCTTTCCAGGGAGATCAGCTGCCCCCCCGGCCTGAGCCTCTGCCTGTGCCTTGTACCTTGAACAAGCCTTACAGCATAGTATATCTAAATTATTTCTTCAGCTATTTGTCTTCTCTTCCCCACAACAGGGCAAGCTCTTTAAAAGCAGAGATTATCATACTAATTGTTATGCCACAGAATACCACATGATATGCAATGTTATAGTCATATATTAATAATATTAACATAATAATGTAACATATCGTTTTTTAAAGTCATGGCCCATTTTTAATTTTTTAATTTAAAATAGAGCTGTGATATGAAGCCATTTTCTAATAAATTATTTAAATATCCAAAACCCCAGAAAGCTCACTACACTAAGGAAATTCGAGTACTGGGCGCAGAGACTCCAGTCCAGGGAGGGCAGCTGTGAGGCCAGAGTTCCTGCCCAACAGAACAGATCACACCAAGGATATATGGAGATCAGTGTCATTCCATGTGTAGGTGCAGACTTGGCAAATACCCCTCCAAAAGGATATTTTCAAAACTTTTTTTTAGAAAGTAGACAAGACCAGGCCACTACAATTAAAAAAATAAAAACTTAGCCAGGTGTGGGAGCACACACCTGTAATCCCAGCACTTTGGGAGCCTGAGGCAGGAGAACTGCTTGAGCCCAGATATGCAAGGCTGCAGTGAGCTGTGATTGCACCACTGCACTCCAGCCTGCGTGACAGAGCCAGACTCTGTCTCTCCAAAAAACAAAAACATTAATTAAAAATAAATAAATGTTTTAAAGTTTAAATACCATTCAGAGTAGGCAGAGGTAAGGGCAGACCATGGGGTGGGTGGCAAGGTGGGAAAGGGAACTTTAGGAAATACTGCTATGACCTCACACAGCAACCATGATCAGGAGCATGAAACTCGTGAAAGCAAGTTTGATAAAAAATGACTTAACTGCTCATATGATCCCACATCATGTGATCGCAGTTTCCAAATTATTAACACTATTTGAGGCTTGGAAGTTTATCATGAATAGTATGGGTATGTTCTCTTCCGTGATTCACAATAAGACCAATTATTCCTATGACCTTGGTAAAATGGCCCCTCTGTTCAGGTGCCTGTAGGCTTACAGGCTCCCACACAGTCAAGAAAAGACTCCAGGAACATACAACACAATTATTTTAAAAGAAATTGCAAATATGAATAATAACAAATCCTGCAGTAAACAGATTCAAGAGATTACACAATATAAGAAAAGGAAAACAAGCAGAGCCACTTAGTGTCTAAATTCTTGCTGGGTAGACCCTGCTTTGGTGTCTTCGTCTCACCTTATTCTCCAAAGGGTGAAGCAAAGCCTCACAGTGAATTCAGAAACATCACGAACCAAAATACTAACTAATCGTTAATACACCAGTTTGCATGTACTGTGTCTGATTCTTTCTTAATTGCTGGATGCACCAAGCCAAACAGATTAGCATTTGTTCTCCAAGTTTTTCTGGATTTACTCCAAACAGCCCTCCTCTCTGCCTCATTGTCCTTGACTTTTAATATTAGAGTTCTAGAAGTTCACTGCATTAATTATTCTAAATAACAACCCAGCCCCAAAGCGGCCTCTAAGGGAAGGAGTCAGCAAATGCAGATTTAACAACAATGACGCGTAAAACACTCAGGCTAAAATGAATTAGATTCAACACAAGAGCCTTTTACATAATCCAAGGCACATAACAATTATGTTAGACATGTTTAAATATTCCTTTCTGATTTAGTGCATGTATGGTCTACATGATTCTCATTCATTTTAACTCACCTTTTGAATGACCTTGTTAATCTCTGAAGTGTTTGGTGTGTATAATATTTTTCCATGCAATATAGGTTTCAGGAAGGACCACACCAAAGCACCATTTGGCATTTGTAGAATTTCCTGATAAAGCTTCAAACAAAATGGTGCTGTTGCAATTAGAAACAATAAAAAAAAAAGTATTACTAATGATACAGGATGCCTAGGTTAACAGGGAGATTCATTCACATATCATGATGTGAATCACATCATTCAAAACATTTTCAATGATAGACATATTTTTTTCTGACATGACTCTGAACATTGGAGTGTCATAGTTTGACTGTCTGTCCTCCCAAACCTCAAGTTGAAATTTGATCCCCAGTGTTGGAGGTGAAGCCTGACAAGAAGTCTTTAGGTCATGAGGGCAGATCCCTCATGAATGTTTTGGTGCCATTGTCACAGTAATGAGTGTAGTTCTCACTCTATTAGTTCCCAAGAGAGCTGGTTGAGAAAGGAAAGAATGAGAGAATGAAAGAGAGAGAGACAGAGAGAGAGAGAGAGAGAGAGAGAGAAAGAAGGAAGGAAGGAAGGAAGGAAGGAAGGAAGGAAGAAGGGAAGACAGGAAGGAGCGAGCCAGCCTGGTACCCACCTCCTCCCTCCTCTTGCTTCCTCTCTCTCTCTCATTCTGTGATCTCTGCACATGGTAGAGCTCCCCTTCAATTTCTGCCACGAGTGGAAGCAGCCTGAGGCATTACTAGAAGCAGATACTGGAGCCATGCTTCTTGTATAGTCTGCAGAACTGTGAGCCAAACATATCTCTTTCCTTTACAAACTACCCAGTGTCTGGTATTCCTGTATAGCAACACCGAATAAACTAAGACAGGAAGTACAATAAGATTTTTTTCCCTGTTATAGTTTTCAGCAGCTCTCATCTCATAAGAAACTTCATTGTATTGTGTTCACTTAAATGACTTCAAAGGAAGGAAAGTATGACTCACATTTTCAAACTAAATAATCAATAAGAGTATTAAATAATGACATGGACACTTGAAAATGAAAATGACAAGTAAAAGAATAAATCTGGTTTTTCATCAAGAAGATTCTCATTTCAACAGTCACAATACTGACACCAGAACCGAGCTTCTCTTAGGAAGTCAGCTTTCCAAGTTACTACAGAACCGTATTTGACGAACCCATGCAGAACTGTCAAACTTACTACTCTTGACATATTAGACCGCCTTATTTTCACTTAAATACTTAATCCCTCTTGGTGGCTCTCATTGTTCTTGTGATGCTACTTGATTTCAATTAAACATTTACTCAACTTAATTGTTGAAATCAATAGTTATCTGATAAGGGTAGCGATTTCATCACCTTAATAAGTATGTACTAAATCTTAAAAAGTTTTTCTTTCTTTTTTTTTTTTTGTTTTGAATTCTACTTTAAGTGCTGGGGTCCATGTGCAGATCTTGCAGGATTGTTGCATAGGTACACACATGCCATGGTGGTTTGCTGTCTCCATCTGCCCATCACCTACATCAGGCATTTCTCCCAGTGTTATCCCTCCCCAACCTCCCTGCCTCCCCATCCCTCCCCTAGCCCCCCACCCCCGAACAGACCCCAGTGTGTCATGTTCTCCTCTTGGCGCCCACGTGTTCTCATTGTTGAACTCCTGCCTATGAGTGAGAACATGTCGTGTTTTGTTTTCTGTTCTTGTGTCAGTTTGCTGAGAATGATGGTTTCCAGATTCATTCATGTCCCTACAAAGGACATGAACTCATCATTTTTTATGGCTGCATAGTATTCCATGGTGTATATGTGCCACATTTTCTTTGCCCAATCTATCATTGATGGGCATTTGGGTTGGTTCTAGGTCTTTGCTATTATAAACAGTGCCACAGTGAACATACATGTGCATGTGTCTTTATAATAGAACAATTTATAATCCTTTGGGTATATACCTGGTAATTGGATTGCTGGGTCAAATGGAATTTCTATTTCTAGAAGGTTTTAAGCTAGTGAGGAGTACTTCAGTATAATTATGTCTTTATCCATAAAGAGAACATTTAAAATGAAAATATTAGCTTCATAAGGATAAAACGAACATATTATCTTAGATTTGTTACTATGATTCATAATTACTCAAGGTATGATTGTTGTGATTACTTTTTTTTTTTTTTTTTGAGACGGAGTTTCGCTCTTGTTACCCAGGCTGGAGTGCAATGGCGCGATCTCGGCTCACGGCAACCTCCGCCTCCTGGGCTCAGGCAATTCTCCTGCCTCAGCCTCCTGAGTAGCTGGGATTACAGGCACGCACCACCATGCCCAGCTAATTTTTTGCATTTTTATTAGAGACGGGGTTTCACTATGTTGACCAGGATGGTCTGTTGTGATTACTTTAAATGTTAATTTCATTTTCCCAAATGCCCCATTTGATCGGAAAAAAATTATTTGACAAGTACTACAGAATCAATAGAAATACTTCACCCTGAAGTATAAATTGAGTATGACTACACAATAAATTTTAAAACTATTAATTATGGAGGTTGTTCTTACTGAAATTTAATAACTTACTCTTTACATTACAAGCTTAATATGAACAGGAGTAATTTTATTGCAGAAAAAGGTGTAGTCATGATATGTACAAAACTAAAAATTTTAAATCAGAAATCCCGACATACAGAAACTATGAGATAATAAATGTGTGTTGTCTTAAGCCATTAAGCATGCAATGATTTATCATGCAGCATAGAAAACAAATACACTAGGATACATTTATACCCTTGTGCTAATGCGCCATATTGCATCTCACAACAAGCTTATGAGCCAGGTGCTAGGGTTTCCACATTATAAATGAAACTAACATGATGCAGACACATAAAACCACATGACCAAAAACATACAACTAGTAGAGCTGAACTGTCTAAACTCCAAAACCTCACCAGCATGTTTATTCTGCCTTTCTAATGAAAATGTTTTCACTTAAAATGGGGCCAAAAAAAATTACGTATTAATTTACATTCGATTTACCTATCATGGCATATTCATTTGTACCTGAGCTTCATAAAGACCAGCTTTGGAGGTAGCCACATTTTATCCTTATGAAGCTAAGTTCTGTTTGTTATGTAATAAAGCCATTAGCATGGACCAAAGCCGTGCTCATGGTCTGTATGCCTGGACCCTCACCAATACTGGTTAGATTGAGAAACCAATGGGGCTGGGGTTCAGGTGTTTTAAATGTTTCCTTGGTGACACAGTTCCTTAGTGACCCAGGTGGGAGGATTCGTCTGTGCTCAAGGGCACTAGGACCATTCAAAGTCAGCTGCCATGCCAGAATTTGGGGAGGTGGAAGCAGAAGATTCTATGCCAGTATATAGCAACCTTATACACAGACAGAATTCTTAGTATAAAGTTGGGCCAATGAGAGAGATACAAAGGAATCTAAACACACAAATATATCTATTACTACTGTCTTACTTGAATCTTCAGGAATGTTGAATTTTTCTTTGTCATCTTCCAAGAGTTCGTTAACTCTGGGCAAATTAATGAACATGTTAGAATTGCTAAGGAATGATGCTTGGTCCTTGCAAACCATCTTCATCACAGACTGGAAAGAACCAAAGGCTGAACTTCTGGCCTGGACATTTTGTGAAACCTGAGAAAATAAGAAAACTAGATTTCAGTTACATAGTGACTTAAAACAATTCCATTCCTTCACCCACATTTGAAAGTCTTTTTCCTTCCTCCACTCAATGTGCAAGATATTCAACAAGTCGAAAGACTGGAATGTCTGCTTTAGAGTTTTCTGTCCTTGGGATACTATTTGAAACATTACGGTAATTTTTCTGGCCAACATATCTGGTAGAAGAGGGAAATGTCATACATACACACACACACACACACACGCACACACACACACCTCCTATTTGTCCAGTAATAAATTATTAAGCCATAAAATTCACTAATTCAGACTAATTACTAGTCTTAATGTGTGTCTATGCTACCAAGATATCCAGATATTTTATAGTTATACAAATTATCTATCACGTGATGGGCTTACATTCTGTCTCCAAGGCAGTTCTGAGAACATTGTTATCTGACTCCTCATTCTGCACCTCCAACCCTAAAAATTCCACACTCCTCCTCATTCGTGCCCAGTCAGTTGCATCCCAGGCAAAGAGAGTTCAAGCAAAAACTACTATCAAGCCACTAAACTAATTCAAGTTTGTGTTTGCATTTGTAGTAAATGATCTGTAATTTGTAAGTCAATTATTTATATGTAAATAAATGTTTTAAGGTTTTTCAAAGCTCTCTGAATTAAGTTAAACAGGCCCTGGAAATCTCATCTGTACAATTTAGTAATTTCTTACTTTATAGATAATACATGTACTATCCCAGTCTCCACACTGGTGAAATGTGGATCAAAAAGTCAGTTTCGTGCAGTTTACAGGGAGATGCCAGGCCTTACTCTATGTTATGCTGTGGCTTCCAGAGACATGAAAAGTTACTTCCTTTCCTGTATTTGGTTGTCTAATGCAAATTTTAGAGGTGAGAAGATAAAAGCAAAAAGGAGCAAATACAAAGAAGGGGCAAAATTTGAATACTTCCCTAGGGACAAAGATGAAACACACACCTGTTGAAGGTCCAGCATTTCTAGCAAGGCAGTGATTTTAAAGGTGTGAAGAAAGTCAGGAAGATCCTCAAAGATGTGCTGGGCCTTGACAAGCAAGGAGCTGAGGCTGGAAACTACATCCAACAAGGAGCTGAGCAATCCATTTGCTTCAGAAGGCATCAGAGTCTTCAAGGACAAACAAAAACAAAACAAAACAACATGAAATAAGCAAGCAACACTGTATTTTTACCCTCACAAGCATCTTTTGAGCTGTGAAACTTATTTATTTGATTTTATTCTCTCTTGAACTTCAGAGACGCCTCTGCTGTACTACATGAAAGTTCTCATCATTAGAGTATACATAGTTCAGGTGTTTTGGGAGCACACTCAATTGCACCAGCACTGTTAACATGTAAACCAGAAACAAATGGGATCCATCATTAAAATTCGAAACATTTGCCAAATAGTTCTTTGTATGTTTGAGGTAATCAAGGTGGAAATTTAAGAAGCAGCTCAAAATATGAGCAGTGCTTATATGTGAAGCAATTTACACTTATCTACTGCTTTGCGGTATTCGTAGCATTCACACGTCATCTCAGTTCTCCTAATACTTTGGGAATGTGCATTATCATGTTCATTTTGTGGATGAGAAAATTTGGTCTGTAAGAGATTAAAAGGCTTCCTGAAGTCTCACATTTAGAAAGGTTCAGGGACGTGAATTTAACCTGGATTCTTTAAAAATAACAGTGCCCCTTTGAAACTTACTTATGCTATTACCACCTGACATGCTCTGTGTCATACATACTTTTTTTTTTTTTTTTTTTTTTGCATATTCGCAGTTCTAGACTGGAGGCAGGGTTTTTCTTTTTTTCTGCCTTGATCATTTATGTAGCTACTGGGAATACAGTAGCAACAGCAATTATTAGCTGTTCGATAAACATTTGTTGGATGAATGGATAAAGGAGGAAATGCCAGCTCTTTGCACGGGGCAGGGAAAATCACAGCAAATCTCCACCATCTGTCATTTGCACACTGAATTTTTCCATTTTCCAGGCTCGGGCGGAGGAACCCAACTGTTGCTGCTTCTTATTTGTACTCATTAGTGTTCTAGCTGCTAGCTCTGCAGATGACTTCCAGGGCTCCGAGATCACAGCTCCATCCTGCACAGAGGAACTCTGCTAATAAAGATGGGAGTTCTCCGTTCATACTATAGAGACAGCTCAAGCAGGAGAAATGGTGTGTAGCTTTTGTCACTTTATCTACTCACCTTTCTAATTACAGCTGCCCTTTAATAAAAATGGCACACAGTGACCGACCCCTGACTTATGGTAGCGAGTGACAGGGATCCAGTGCAACGCCAACAGACCAGATTAATGTGCCGAATTAATATAGCAAATTGTGCTTCACTGAAGGCTTCAGAAATTCATTGTCAGCTGAGTGAATCAGAAAGTACATGGACTTGGGAGTGAGATGCTGCTGCATGTGACCCTCATGTGGAGACGGGACTGCCCTAACATCCTGAGCAATATCTTGTATTTAATTAACTTTCATACATCCCTGCATATAGAAGCTACCTGATAAATAAGAGCTATTGTTATTTATGATGATGTCATTTTCTTTGTGTCTGGGAGACTAAATTCAACCCACTATCTTATCCTTCAAAGGAATCTTGTTGCAATAATTATGTGGGCCTCTAAAAGCACTCATTTCAAATTGGGGGAGCCTTTATGCCCATAACAAAGTGGCCACTAGAGTATCAGCCAATGGGAGCTCTGTTCCCCACAAGGCAAATTGTACAGTTGGAAGAGAGGCTGTGGTACGCAAATGCAGAGCTAACTCATGTTAGCGAGAAATATGAATTCCACCAACATAGAGGTGGGTTTGCAGATTATGAGGACACAAGAAATATTTATCCTCCTCTTTATGGGTTTAAAATGTAATCATTCTGAATGAATTATTTGTTCTTGGAGAGACAGAGAGAGAGCGAGACAGTGTGTGTGTGTGTGTGTGTGTGTGTGTGTGTGTGTGTATGTGTGTGTATTCCTTCCAACATTTACCCCCTGGATTCATGGAATAACAGAAAGTAAGGAAACCATGGGTGGCTGAAATGGCTAACTTACCCTTTCCCAACTCTCAAACTGTTCTCCCAGACTCCACAGCCACCTTGCCATACTGCAAACCCTGCAGCCCCTCTAATGAACCCAGGGCTTGTGAAATACTTCCCTCAAGGGAAAACAATGGTACTTGGAGCAAGATCAGTGCCTAACGGCAGAAGGGGAAGCTTCTGAAAATTTAAGTAAAGATTCAAACGGTGGAGGCCGAAAGGAGGAGGAGCTTCTGGAAGGAGCAGCTTGAGGGGAGGGAGCTATGGTTGGGAGCTGGGTGGCCCCCTATACCAGTTCTGGGGCCTTCTGGAAAGTCCTGGGCCTAGGCTTGTCCCAGCTCCTCCTCCTCACTTCTCACTCTCCACTCTCTCCTGCAGACAGCACCATCTTTACCTCCTCCAGCCCCTCCCTGCCCTCACACTGCTGTCTGTCAGAGGATCCCAGGGCAAGTACAGAGCTGGTACCCTCAAGGGATTGGGCTTCCTGAGCTGCCCACCCCTCCACGTTCTCTCCAGGGTAGGCCCTGGCAGAGCTGGACGCTTCCTGCTGACTGATAGGGCCACAGTGCAGGGAGAAGCACCACCTGACTTGGGCCGCTCAGGAGTAAATCATGCACAATCCCTCTCCAAACATGCTCCAGGGAGATGGCCCTCACAGAGGAGAAAACATCTGGCATTAAGAAGAAGTGGTGTGTTTTTGCAAGTGGGTCCTTCCACAATAAGCATGAAGACTACCACCAACTCTGTGCCAATGCCCTGACACCTGTCTCCAAGGAATCCCTGAAGAGTCTCCTGAACATCCCTTTATCACATCAAAGTCCTCCTGAACCCCACCCTGGAGTCAGCAAACAGGTGACACCAGAGGCTGGTGGAGGCCCCTGCAGAGTGGCCGCGTGCTGGTCTCCCATTGCTGCCACCAGGACCTACTTATCCACAGCCACAGCAGCAGTCCTGCAGAGGCCCGCCCCAGCCAGCACGCTCCCTATACCTTGTAAATGAAAGCCCGAACATCCAGGTTTCGACTCATCAATACAATCAGAGGATATACTTTTGACCCCGGCAGGCCACAGAGTTCTTTCGTCGCCATCCAAGATTTCTCCCCCTCGGGAAATGTCAGCAGGAGACGAAGGACTTCCTGATCACACTTTCCAGACAGAGCTACCGTGAGGGCACTGAAGAGAACCTGTTTCAAAGCACAGAGATCAGAAGTGAGCATACCTACAATGTCATGTGCTTCACCACCTCAGACCAGAGCTTCAACAGCAGGGAGTCATCCAAGAGCGGATTTCCCCACTCCGGGGACTGACCCGCAGATGCAGGGAGCCCAACCTGTGGTTCGATACTCAACGTTTTGATGGAAATGTTTCTGAAATGTGCACATCGTTCTGTGGCTTCTTGTAAAACTTGCCTTTGCTTGAGGTCTTGCAATCATCCTTCTGAAACTCTGTCCCTCTGCTCTCTGAGGGGCTCACTCTGAATGCCCACCCAGCCCCCACCCTCCGATGCCACCCTCGTAGTTAGCATCTGTGTCTTGGTGGTCTGATATTAAGTCTTACGCTTGGCTTTCAGTTTATCAGCTTCCACTTTTCACTGTCATCAGTGTGAAGCTCATATTTTTTGCCTCCTCCATTTATAGATTGAAAACAGGATTACCAAGCTTGGTATATATATTTTTTAAAAGCAAGTAAACTCAGAAGGAAGAGTTTAGGACATCTTGTATGAGTCTCTAGTTTATTACTATAAAATAAAACACAAACCATACTTCCTGCTCCCTGTTTTTGCTCCTGATGGGTATTATTGTGAAACATTCAGGCCAAGTAAGGCTGAAGTGCATAAACCCATTTGAATAGGAGCCATATGCACTGAATAAGAGCACAGAGAACTCATCAGATGCTTTCATATGCCATAAAATGTCCCCAAAATACATTAAGAGATAGATAATAGTAACATGGTAATGACCAGGCACAGTCGCTCACACCTGTAATCCCAGCCCTTTGGGAGGCCGAAGAGGGCGGATCACAAGGTCAGGAGATCGAGACCAGCCTGACCAACATAGTGAAACTCTGTCTCTACTAAAAATACAAAAATTAGCTGGGCATGGTGGCATACACCTGTAATCCCAGCTACTCAGGAGGCTGAGGCAGAAGAATCACCTGAACCCGGGAGGTGGAGGCTGCAGTGAGTCAAGATCATGCCACTGCACTCCAGCCTGGATGACAGAGCAAGAAACTGTCTCAAAAAAAAGAGAGAGAGATAGATAATGGTGTATTAGTCAGGGTTCTCCAGGGAAACAGAACCAATAGAGTGTGTGTGTGTGTATGTGTGTGTGCATGTGCAGTCATGTGTCTCGTAATGACAAGGATACATTTGGAAAATGCGCCACTGGGTCTTTTTTTTTTTTTTTTTTTTTTTTGAGACAGAGTTTCATTCTTGTTACCCAGGCTGGAGTGCAATGGCGCGATCTCGGCTCGCCGCAACCTCCGCCTCCTGGGCTCAAGCAATTCTCCTGCCTCAGCCTCCTGAGTAGCTGGGATTACAGGCATGTGCCACCATGCCCAGCTAATTTTTTGTATCTTTAGTAGAGATGGGGTTTCACCATGTTGACCAGGATGGTCTCGATCTCTCGACCTCGTGATCCACCCACCTCAGCCTCCCAAAGTGCTGGGATTACAGGCTTGAGCCACCGCGCCCAGCTACTGGGTCATTTTTTAATTTTGTGAACATCATAGAGTACACTTACACAATCTTAGATCATACTACACACATAGGTTATAGGGTATGGCCTGCTGCTCCAAGGCTACAAAGCTGTACAGTGTGTCACTGCACTGAATCCTATAGGCAATTGTCACAAAGTGGTAAGTATTTGTGTGTCTGAACATATGTAAACATAGAGAAGGTACAGTAAAAATACAGTAGTATCATCTTATGGGACCACCATCACATCTGCAGTACATTGTTGACCAAAATGTCCCTATCTGGCACATGATGACAAACCGCATACATGGTGATGGTCCCATAAGACAATAATGGAGATGCAAAAATTCCTATCTTCTGGTGACATCAGTCACGGTCATGTTGTAGCCTGGCATATTATGTAGCCTGGCACGAGTGTTTGTGGCTGTGCTGGTGTAAAGAAACCTGCTGCACTGCCATTCACAGTAAAAGTACCACACGCACAATTTTCTATAGTACATAATATTGATAAGGATAGTAATTGACTATATTACTGGTTTATGTACTCACTATACTATATTTTTATCATTATTTTAGAGTATACTCTTTCTAATTATTAAGAAAAAGTTAACTGTAAAATAGCCTCAGGCAAGTCCCTCAGGAGGTATCCAGAAGGCATTGTTATCACAGAAGACAGCTCCATGCATTTCACTGCCCCGGAAGACCTCCCCGTGGGACAAGCTGCAGAGGTGGAAGACGGTGATATTCATGATCCTGACCTCACGGTAGGCCTAGGCTAGACTGTGTGTTTCTGTCTTAATTTTTAACAAAACAGTTTTAAAAGTGAAAAGTAAAAAATTCTTAAAATAGAAAAGAGCTTATAAAGACCTAAAGGCAAACAATTGTACAGCTGTGCAGTGTATTTGTGTTTTAATATAAGTGTTATCACTGAAGGGTCCAAAAGTTTTTAAATTTTTTAAGTTTAGGCTGGACACAGTGGCTCATGCCTGCAATCCCAGCACTTTGGGAGGCCAAGGCAGGCAGATTGCCTGAAATCGGGAATTCAAGACCAGTCTGGCCAACATGGTGAAACACCATCTCTACCAAAAACAAACACACACACACACACACACACACAAATTAGCCTGGCGTGGGGGCATGCACCTGTAATTCCAGCTACTCGGGAGGCTGAGGGAGAGTAATTGCTTGTATCAGGGAGTTGGAGGTTGCAGTGAGCCAAGATCGTGCCACTGTACTCCAGCCTGGGTGACAGAGCAAGACTCTGACTAAAAAAAATAAATAAATAAAGTTTATAAAGTAAAAAAGTTACAGTAAGCTAAGATTAATCCAGGATTGAAGAAAGACATTTTGAAAAATAAATTTAGTGTTTATGAAGTCTACAGTGCTGTACAGACATGTCCTAGGCCTTCACATGCACCTGCCACTCACTCACTGACTTACCCAGAGCAACTTCCAGTCCTGTAGCTTTTTCCTGCCAAGTATCCCATACAGGCATACTATTTTTTTTAAATCTTTTATACCATATTTTTACAGTACATTTTTATGTGTAGAAAGGTATAATAAAATATATTCTTGTGTTTTCTGTGTTTTAATATACAAATACTTACCACAGTGTTACAATTGCCTACAGTATTCGGTAGAGTAACCTGCTGTATGGGTTTGTAGCCTAGGAGCAGTAGGCCATATCATATAGCCTAGGTGTGTAATAGTCTATACCAGCTAGGTTTGTGTAAGTACTCTATGAAGTTTACATAATGATGAAATTGCCTAATGATGCATTTCTCAGAATGAATCCTAGTCATTAAGTGAAATGAAGCATATATATATGGGGAGAGATTTATTTTAAGGAACTGGTTCATGCAAACGTGGGGGCTGGCCAGCCCAAAATCTGTGGGCCAGCAGGCCGGGGACCCAGGAAGGAACTGGCATTATAGCTCAAGTCTGCAGGCTGGCTGGAGACAGAAATTACTCCTGCTTGGGGAACCTGGTTATTTTCTTCTCTTAAGGCCTTCGATTGTTTAAGGGTGACTCACATTATGGCGAGTCATCTTCTTTACTCAAAGTCTATTGCTTTAACTGTTAATGTCATCCAAAAAATACCTTCACAGGGACATTTTGAATAATGTTTGAACAACGATCTGAGTACTGCAGCCTAACCAAGTTGACACACAAAATTACTCATCACCAGTGGCTATGATGCTCTAGTATGCCAGTGTGCATTTTTAGTCTTTAAGAAAGAATATTAAGTGTTTTCATCACTAATTTGCCAAGAAGACCTTTTTTTCACATAGGACTTGCATTGTGCAGACATACCTTGGGTGAAATTTTCCTTAATGCCACTGCTTTCAAACATGCTGCCTCTGGACAAAGTGGAAGCTCTCAGGAGGAGGCTGGGAGCAGAATATGGGCATCTACTCTTGGCTTTCACAAGAGCAGTCTCTCTTTGATCAGTCCCATAAAAATAGACTTCTGCGTGAAACCATCCCTGAAAGGGGGCATCATCCAAACCCCCAACTCAGGGGAGTCGCCCTGGCTTTTCATGAGCAACAACCTAAGCTGGCTCAATGTTCTGCGTTTACTATAGAACATCTGTCTTAATTATTTTCTAGGGTGTCATATTGTGGTCCCCATGCAAGATCATAATTAATACTTTTTTTAAGAGTTTAGTCCCGGGACAAAAATATTTGTCCCAAAATTTTTTACATCTCTTTTTACCAAATAGAGAGGATCCCACACCCTGTCGTGTGGAAGCTCCGCAGACGCAACGCACAGAAGCAACAGCCCCAGCAGCACATTTGCTGCCCCTCCTTTCCTGTGGTTTTCCAAATATTACTATTTATCTTTCAAAAATTGCATTGTGTTCATTATTCCTGTTTGAGACTAGGTAGGAGGGGAGGAAGATTAAAAAGCAAAGACAACACTGAGTTGTACTTGATTGGAAACATCTTGTGTGATTGCTGTTCAAAGCAAAACAGGCACCTTTTTAACTCAGGCTTTGCATAGGCTAATGCTGCAAATTATCAGAAACAGAATGCCAAGCTCCTGCTGATTGTCCTGTGTTTTCGTGTTTGGCTTGGAAAGCTGCAAGGGGGCTAAGGGTCCAGGGCCGACCCCTCTCCTAGCTGTAAGTGTGGCTCATACACACTTGGCCACTTAGATAATTATCTGGGTATATATGTGGTTTAAAAATAAGAATAATCCTTAGGAGAGGCATTTGCACTTTTAGCAAGAGCTTTGTTTACTGGACATCTGCCGATACCCTAATCGCATTCAGAGGAGAGCACCAGAGATGGCCTCCATGTTGCCCAGCTGCTCATTGTAGACTCAGAGGTGCAGCAAAGCACGGGAGGAAACGCTGCCCTCAGCACAGTTGTGACCAGAAAGGAAACACTGACAGTTACTTCGGGAACTGGAGATGTCGGGGAGAGAGATTCTGCCATAGGATTTGTAAGACAAGACAATGAAAGGAGGGCAAGTATTTAAAAATAGACCCTGTGCACTTCAGAGTGGAGCAGTACCCATCTGAGCTCGAGCTGCTCACAAGATAAAGAGGCAGGTACAAGAGATGAGCATCAGCGGGCAGGAGAGAGCTGCGAGAACCTGTCCAGAAGGACTGAAGCCACAATGTGGCAAGAGAGCGGATCCTGACTCCAGCTCTTACCCTGTGACTTCCTGAAAGCTGCTTGACAGCTAGATACTTCAGTTTCTTTGTCTATACAACCCGGGATGACAATAAAAGACAAAGGACTCCAAAGAGTGGTTAGGAGAATTAAATGAGATGTCAAGCATTCAGCTCAGGGGTGGAGTGTGTAGGTGCTCACAAATGACATTACTACTAAGAAGCCTATCTGTCACTATCAGCAAAAGCCCAGTTTTGACTTACAGAATATTTAAAGGAAAAGATAAATAAGAATTAGATGGGTTTATTGATTAAAAATGACGATAACACTTAAAATAAGAGAGCTAATTAATGCCTTCTTTGTTTTCATATTCCTAAAGAGAGCCATCTTCACACTGCAGGGGTAAAACAAGATGCCTAAGAGGTCTGTGGATGAGCATCCTGGCAGCCAGCCTCCAGGGCAGTGCCAATGGTGTCCTTGCTCACTGAGGCAGGCATCCACTGGCTGATTTCCTTGTTTTCTCAAAATTTATTTTAGGTTTACGAGGTATGTGTAGGTTTGTTACATGGGTAAATCATGTGTTGCTGAGGTTTGGTATATGAACCATCACATCACCCAGGTAGTGAGCCTAGGGCCCAACAGGTAGTTTTTCAACACTTTTTTCCCCTTCTCCCTCCCCCCAGTAGTCCCCCTGTAATGTCTACTGTTCCATCACTGATCATTAGAGAAATGCAAGTCAAAAGCACAAGGAGATTCCATCTCACACTAGTCAGAAAGGCTATTATTAAAAAGTCAAAAAATAAAAGATGTTTGTGAGATTGCAGAAAAAGGGAACATTTATACACTGTTGGTGGGAATGTAAATTAGCTGAGCCACCGTGGAAAGCAGTGTGGAGATTTCTCAAAGAATCTACCATTCCGCCTGGCTGCAGTTCTTCAGTGAGGCCACGGCTGCTGTCCCGCCAGCCTCTCCACCACTTTCTTTGCCTCCATTTCCAATTACCTCTCTCCCTGCTTCCTCTTCATGCCTTCAGAAAGAATGATAGTTCTTCTATCTACAGTTTTTAAGGAGTCATGATAGAAACAAAAACTATCTAGGTTTTATTTTTTAAAGTAGACTTTAGAAATTACTAACAGATGATAACATCAATCCTGGAAGAATTCTGATCATGGATTATCCAAAAGATTACGTGTAAGCCCTTGAAGAGAAAGGAAATTGCTGGAAACCATGTCGATACAGCCATGATCAATGAGCCATGTCAATATAAAGTCATTTTCTTTTAACGGTGAAATTATTAGGCTAATACGTTACCAAGACACCCCAAACAGACATGTTGCAACTGATTTAAGAGACCAAACAAATAAATAGGTGGTAGGTGATATCTTCCTATGTCACGGTAATCTTTCTGCACTAACGACTTGGACGAAAATATAAAAGATACTCTCGTCTTTTGGTGACTGATGAAGTTGAGAGAAACAAATGATATTTTGCAAATTAAAGTATCAGAATTTGATATTTAAAAAGACCTTGAAAGAATAACTAATTAACCAAAACAGCATGGTACTTGTATAAAAACAGACACATCGACCAATGGAACTAATAGAAAATAGTGAGCCCAGAAATAAGGCCATAAACCTGTAACTATCTGATCTTTAACAAACCGAACAAAAACAAGCATGGGGAAAGCATTCCCTAGTCAATAAATAATGGTGCTGGGATAACTGGCTAGCAATGTGCAGAAGATTGAAACTGGACTCCTTCCTTATGCTATACAAAAATCAACTCAAGATAGGCTAAAGATTTAAATGTAAAATCCAAAACTATAAAACTCTGGAAGACAACCTAGGTAACATTATTCTGAACATAGAAATGGGCAAAGATTTCATGATGAAGATACCAGAAGAAATCTCAAGAAAAGGAAAAACTGAAAAATGGGACCTAATTAAGCAAAAAAGCTTATGTGCAGCAAAAGACACTATCAATAAACAATCTACACAATAGGAGATTTTGCAAACTATGCATCTGACAAAGGTCTAATATCCAGTATCTATAAGTAACTTTTTAAAAAATTACAAGAAAAAAAGAATAACTCTATTAAAAAGTGGGCAAAGGACATGAACAGGCATTTTTCAAAGGAAAACATACACCCAGCCAACAAGCACAAGAAAAAAGTCTCAATACTACTGATCATTAGAGACATGCAAATCTAAACCACAGTGAGACGCCATCTCACACCAATTAGAATGACTACTATTAAAAAGTCAAAAAAGCAACCAATTCTGGCGAGGTTGCAGAGAAAAGGGAATATTTACACATTCCTCCTGAGAATGTAAATTAGTTCAACCATTGTGGAAACTAACAATGTGGCAAACCCTTAAAGAACTAAAAAGAGGACTACCATTTGACCCACCAATCCCATTACAAGGTATATACCCAAAGGAATATAAATCATTCTACCATAAAGATACCTATACACATGTGTGTTTATTGCAGCACTGTTCACAATGGCAAAGACATGAAATCAACCTAAATGCCTATCAAGGGCAGACTGGATTAAAAAAAATGTGGTACCTGTACACCATGGAATACTATGCAGCCATAAAAAGAACAAGATCATGTCCTTGGGAGGAACATGCTTGGAGTTGGAGGCCGTTATCCTCAGCAAACTAATACAGGAACAGAAATCAAACACCATATGTTCTCACTCGTAAGTTGGAGCTAAATAATGAGAACACATGGATACAAAGAGGGGAACAAAGCACACTGGGGCCTACATGAGGGTGGAGAGTGGGAAGAAGGAGAGGATCCGAAAAAATAACTATTGGATACTAGGCTTAGTACCTGGGTGATGCAATCATCTGTACTACAAACTACCCCCTAACATGAGTTTACCTATATAACAAACCTGCACATGCACTCCTAAGCCGAAAATTTATATATATACACATACGTATATATATATATTGCCAAAATTAGCAAGAAGTATTTTTATAGAGATCAATGCCAATTGGGGGAATTAAGGTTTAAAAATATTTGCGTAAGTGCAAGTAGAAGAGGAAACCCATCTGCAAACAGTAATTTACTTAGAACTGTTAATTTATAATAAATTGAAGCAATGACATCATGTGATGGAATAATAACAGTTTTGAGTTCAAAGACCTGGGTTTGATTTCAGGTCCTCTCCCAGCTGTGACTTCCACAGCACCACATTCATCTGTGAAAGAAGAGAAATGCCCTGGGAGGGCATGGCTAAATGAGACACAAATGCCCTTAGCACAATATTCATTTCTCAGAATTCCTAATGAGCAAATAAGGTAATGCGGCTTTCATAAACCTAAGGACCTCTAGCTGACTTAATGGAAGGAGAGCAGCTGGAATTTCACTTCATTTTGGTGAATGTTTAATGAGAACCTACCACATTTACTGAGAATACTCTAGTAGAACAACGAATCAAAAAAGAGCAAAGTCCTACTCGAAGAGCACCAGAGAATGAGATGATGGTAGATGGGTGTGTGCACTTTATTCCAGGTACCACGGATTACAAGGACCATAAGCCCCAACCTCATGATGTGGTGACAGATCCAGATGAGCAGCCTAGGGCACAGGAAGGGCTCTTGCTAGGATGAGACACAGCACACGACAGACAGTGTCTTCCAGGAAACTTCGGGCCAGACTGCTCCTCGTGATCCCAGAAACCCATAACTCTAGTCACGCTTTAATTACTTTTTGTCTTCAGAGAAAAAACAAACCAACAAACAAATAAACAAAAAACAGAATGAGCAGATTTTGACCAGTAGCTGCTCCAAAATAAGTTTCACCAAGAACTATCTGTTGGAGCTTTTCAGAAAACAAACTTCATGTACTAAAACAAATGGAATGTGTAATGTTTCCAAACTACTGAGAGAAAACTCTCCCTCTCCACAAATTGTGCCTGGCAGCTCTGTCGATGAAGCAACAGGCAGAACCAGGCCACAGGACCAGCCCCAAGTGAGATAAGAAAATTTGACCAGATTCACCAAACTCAATCATTTCTGCTCAAAAGAAACAGGGGGAAAAAATTCAGAATACCTTCCCATCTGAAGGAGCCTCCCAGAAGAGATCAGAACTTTCTGGGCATGCCCTCTCTCTTCCTGCTTGATTTGTGGAGCAGGGAGAATAAATCCACTGAGAATTGTGAAAAACTAGTCATCTTCCAAGCAAAAGATCAAGGTCCTCTGAACACTGCCCAATTGTTCAGCACAGAAAATAAAGGGTCAGAGACAGACTTTTTGATTGCTTTTTCAATCTATTTGAGTCCTGACACTTTGATCTCATTGTTAATTTTAGAAGAATAATAATTTGGTCCAACACAAAGAAAGAAGTCATTGTTGATTTGAACGTGTGCCTAAAACATAGGAACACAGAATGAAGTGGATGGGTGCTTCACAGGGCAGGTAGACAGGATCCAAGCTCAGGACAGAAGTCTGGGCTAGGACAGGCTCCAGCGTCCAGCAAGCCCCTGTGATTTGTGGTTTTAATTGGGTGATGCTAATATTAGAGAATAGGGCTCTGCCAGAAAAAGAAACTTCTCATAGTTGGATGCTCACAGCAGGTTTTCTGCAGCCAGGAAAAAGGGCAGGAAAGAAGAATGAGATGGTATCCACGCATCTGCTGTCTTTGCCTCCTTCTGCTCATTCCTGCCCCTAGTCTTTTGATAGGAATGTCCCCAGCTCTGTGACTCTCACATAGGTCTTCATAAGCTCATCATGATTCCTGTCTGACATCCATCTTCACCAATTCAGGGAGGCTTCCAGGGACCACCTGTCCTCATTGCTGTGTTCTGTGTGCATGATAGAACGTTTGGGTCTCTTAACACTGACCACTGACCATCGTTTGTCTGCAAATTTACTGTGTCATCCCCCATAGATCATTGGCTCCTTTGGAGCACTAGCTTTGAACCCAAGTTTTTGGGACTATGCCTAAAACATCAGAACATCCTAAGTGAATAAATGAAGAAATGAATGAACTAAGATTTCTGCAATTTTGCCAGGGCTTTAGCAACACTGAAAAGTATTCCCTGCAGGCCACCAACAGCCTGGACTAAGAATCTGATGTGATTATCTGCAAACTGACTAAAGCTATGGTAGAGAAGCCCAGGAAGAAAGATAAGAAAAGGATACTAGAAATAATATGGTGCTGCTGAAAACCTAGCAATCTAGAAAGAAAACAAGTATCCAAAATGTCACCTCCTATGTGCATCATAGAACTTTCTGGTCTCTTAACACTGACCATCATTGCAAACCTAACCTAACATAAACTCCTTACTTAGGATCTGCAGATACATGTGCATTTAGATACTTAACCATCAAAGTAAATCATCTCATTAATTACTTGAAATGCAAGAATGCAATTTTTTAAATAGTCCTCCCAATTATTTAACTGCCCAGCGGAATAGATGATCATAATGATTCATACTGACAAAGAGGTAGAGGAAGATACACAGAGTACCAAAAAAACCGCTGCAGAACCATCTACACAAGACAGTTCACATTATCATAGGAGCCTTCCCTGCGCACAGCCCTCCCATCATAGAACAGCAGTGACACCTAGCGGCCACTTGCTTCATCAGGCTGCGGTGATCAAAAATAGATGAGCCCAAACCCAAAAAGTATCATAAAACTTGGAATTTGCTGAGAACCATGGCACGTGTATACCTATGTAACAATCCTGCACGTTCTGCACATGTATTCCAGAACTTAAAGTATAATACTTAAGTAAATTAAATAAACTTTGAATTTGAAAGGGACCCCAGAAGTTAGCTAAACTGACCCGGGTCTTAAAGCATTCCCAGGTAGCTACTCAAATTACTCCAGTCGCTGCTTCTGTCCCCTGTTACACATTTCAATAACTAAGGATTTTAAACCACAAATAATCACTGTTTCTCTATAAGGCAGTATGCAAGGTGGGGAGAGAAAATTTCAGCACTGCCCCCTGCTTTTTTTTTTTTTTTTGGCTCTTACATGTTTTTAATAAGCTGAATTTGACATTTTTCCTTGAAGATAAATATTAAATGCCTTATTATAAGTAACTTGGTAACACTGTCATTTGAATTTTGGGTTCCCAGCTTCTAATCTCTTTTTTAATTTAGATTAATTTATTAATTCTTCATTAGTCTAGTTTGCAATAAGCCTCCAATTAACCAGCATTGACGTGAAATTAAACCTGTGTTGGGGCCCAGTTAAAGGTCAATTGCAATATTCACTTATGAGTCAGTTTCACGGTTACTACTTCTGGAAGGTTCTCTATACAGGAAGGTAAAACCCCAACTAGAAGTACTGAAAGCTGTCTCAGAAAAGCTCCTGCTAGGGATCCAGGTGATCCCTGCTGTGGACAACATGAAAAGTCCCTGTTCCCCTTTTCAGAGATAAACCATACTCCACGCGGCCAGGATGTGTTACGCATCCCTCGGTTTGTTGCAATAGCTCTTTGATTGTTTTATCACATTTTTCAGCTTGGAGATGACAGAGCTTGCCATTACTCATTTGCTTTCACAGCAAGTCACTACGGTAGCATACAGTCAGACTGTGCCCAGTCACCCTCCAATCAGAGGAACTCATAGCTCATTCTTAGACATTTTTAGCTTTTTTGGTTTTGGGTATTTTGAGAATCTTGCAACACCTACCGAACCAAGCAGAGACCCCCCTCAGGTATCATACGTCAGGGATGGAAGTCACCGGAATAAATAATTGCCAACTTTGTTCTTCTAACCCCAAATAAAGAAAACATTATGGAATTTAAAACCCTAAGATTTTGGCATGGGACAGTGACACCTTCCTTGCTTGTTCTCCTATTTCCTTTCTGCCTCCAGTTATATCATTTGTGCAGCAACCCACTTCACTAGCCAAAGGACAGCAAGGGAAGGAGGAAGAAAGGACAACGCGAAGCCAGTAACTTCAGGCCAAGTAAGACTCCTTGCACGAGCAAAACAGACAAGCAGCAGCACCGCACCTTGGAGTGGGAAACACTTGCTTCTAGAATGCTACGGATAGTCTCATCCGAGATGGGGATGGAAGAGCGAAGCTCTGCAGTCAACCGGGTGATGTTCTTCATTAGATCTTTTACTTTTACATCTGCAAGGTAAGGAAAATAAGAAAATTTTATAATAAATGTTTAAATAATTACTAACTGCTAAAACAAAATTTGACATTACAACCTGGCTAAGACAGTTTCTTTCACTCCATTCGGCCCATAAATCACTAAATAAAGTCACATCTTATGGCCCAGGGAGTAACTTAAATAATTTATACTATAGTAAACCAAAATGTCAGGTTCTGTAATATTTTCTGGTTACTGGTCTACTGTCGCTAAGGCCTGTGTGTTTTAAGAATATTTATTTAGAAAGAGCTCCTTTTGGCCAGGTGCAGTGGCTCACGCCTGTAATCCCAGCACTTTGGGAGGCTGAGGCAGACAGATCATGAGGTCAGTAGTTCAAGACCAGCCTGACCAACATGGTGAAACCCCATCTCTACTAAAAATACAAAAAATTAGCTGGGTTTGGTGGCACATGCTTGTAATCCCAGCTACTCAGGAGGCTGAGGAAAGAGAATTGCTTGAACGGGAGGCCAAGATCACACCACTGCACTCCAGCCTGGCTGACAGAGCAAGACTCCATCTCAAGAAAAAAAAAGAAAAAGAAAAGAAAGTTTCTTCTTATAGAGCAGTGACCAAGCGTTATAGGAAACTCACTTCTATATATGCATCCATTCATCTCACTTTTTTAACGAGAGGGATCGTTTAAGGATTTGCCAGAATTCTTCAGACATGGCATGTTGATGCTACAAGAAGCTCCACGAATTGATAGATTGAACAGCCAAAAAACAGAGACAAACAGACATCAATTGCTTCTCCAAGGAGGCAAGACCAGAGCAAAATCCAGACCACAGAAGCTTCTCTTTGTTTCCCTGCTTCAATATGGTACCCTAGGATTTCAAGACTTCCTTTATAAGTGTCAAATACATCAGACCAGCCAAGTTCTAAATGATTACATGTCACATATAGCATAAATTTCCTGTTGTATGTTTTATTTTAATAATATATTTGCATGAGAAACTAAATTTAATTTTTAATCAAGCAAACTTGGAAAACCACATACTTACTCTCAGTTACTGTGAAATTGCTTAGAAAAGTCATGATGGGAATCCCTGATGACCAAGTTTCCTCCAGGCTTTTGGCCAACCTAAAATGGCAGAAAATTAAAGCTAAATTAGGCAAGACAAAACATCAGAAACAATGTTGGAATGAATAACACTGCTTCAGCTCCGAGGATATGGGCTGGATAACAAGATCACATTTCCATAAAGTTCCTCCAACAATTAGACACACGTGTCTCCCGACACCATCTGTATGTGAATATCCATTAATACTGCCCACACTCCAGTATTTCTTTCTCAGAGCTCCTGCCAAGCGAGATGAACCAAGGGAATGAGGATGTCTAATAAATGGCTTTTCACAACTGTGAAAAGAATAGATAGGATACATCATGCAATACATGAGAAATTAGGATAGCCAGGGTAAGATGAACATCATCCTTTCAGTGAAAAAGTCATTTGCAGAATTCAAAGTTCCTCATTTTCCCTTCTGGTGCTTTGCACTTTTAGAACACCGAGCAAAATTAATCAAACATGAAGGTAATTTGAAAAATATTTGCCTGCTCATACAGAACTTTATTTACTTATTTATATATTTGTTTATTTATTTATGACACAGGCCCTTTTCCTGTCAACGAGACTGGGGTGCAGTAGCATAATCACGGCTCACTGCAGCCTTGAACTCCTGGGGTCAAGCGATCCTCCTGCCTCAGCTTCCCATGTGTTTGGGACCACAAATGCACAGCACCGCATCCTACTAAATGTTTTTTGCTACTTCTCTTTTTTAGAGACAGGGTCTTGCTCTGTTGCTCAGGTTGGTCTCAAATTCCTAGCCTCAAGCTGTTCTCTCACCTCAGCCTCCCAGTAGATAGGATTACAGGCATTTGCCACCAAATGTAGAGGGTTACATTTTTATGTCTAATATCTTGATCGCCAATAAAGTTAGCCTTCTGATTAATACTGCTGTTATATTTTACCACTCAAAAACTGTCATAGAAAACTTTGGTGTTTGGAGAACACATATTAATATGTACATTAAGAGTATGTTGTGCAGACTACTATCTGAAATTCACATTTTAAGAGTGTTAGACATCTTCTGTATGCATGGAAGTTCTGGGGAGGGCATGAAAGAATATTAGAGCATACATGAGCAAGCGCTGCTGTATGGTCTCCAGCCTCAGCTGGCAGGCACAGTCCTGTTCTGTGGCGTTCTCCAAGCTGCTCTTGAAGCTTTCCAAGGTGTTAGAAAGATTCTTGCTAAGACTTTCACAGTTTAGCTGATTGGGCGAGGACCATATCTTTTCAATTTCCTAGAAAACACAGCAATGATATAGGTGAGAAACACACATACTTATTTCTATTACATGCATTGTAAGATTTTAGTTTATTCTCATTCGTCTCAGAAAACACAGAGAACAAACAATTATGTCAGTCGTTTCTGTGCATTGCAGAGTAGTAGAAAGAGCCCTTGGCTGTGGAAATACAGAAGCCCAGATTTTACTCCTGGCTCTGCTGTTAGCCAGCCAGGCAAGACAGCATGCTCTTCAACATACAGCAGAGAACATGCAATTCTCCATGGCCTGGCTCCTAACTTCCTGAAGCTCTATTTCTAAGAAGACACACAACTCAATGGATAAAAACAAATAACTCAATGTAAAAAATGGTCAAAGAACCTGAACAGACACTTAACCCAAAGAAGACATAACAATGGCAAGCAGGTAAAAGAAAAGGTGCTCAACTTCACTAATCACCAGGAAAATGCAAATCAACCACAATGAGATATTATTTCATACCTGTTAGGATGGCTATTATCAAAAAGACAAGAAATAACAAGTGTTGGTGGGGTGTGCAGGGAAGGGAACCCTTGTGCCCTGTTGGTGCAAATGTAAATCAGTACAGCTATTATGGAAAACAGTATGAAAACTCCTCAAATATTAAAAATGGAACTACCATATGATCCAGAAATCTCACTTCTGGGTATAAGTCCAAAGGAAATAAAACTATGTCCCAAAGAGATATTTACATTATTCACAACAGCCAAGAGACAGAATCAGCCTAAATGTTTATAAAGAGATGAACAAATAAAGAAAATGTGACATTATATACAATATTATTTAGCCATAAAAAGGAAATTATGCCATTGGCAGCAGCACAGATGAACCCAGAAGGTATGCTAAGTGAAGTAAGTCAGCCACAGAAAGAAAACTACTGCACGATCTCATTTACATGTAGAGCCAAACTTTTTTAAGAGTCAAACCCATAGAAACAAAGCATAGAATGGTGGTTACGCAGGATGAACGTGGGAGGAATGCAGGTGGTAGTCAAAGGGTATAAAGTTACAGTCAGGGAGAAGGAAAACATCTACAGAATTAATATATATCATGAGAATTATAGTTGTCAATATTGTATCACATATTAGAAATCTAAGAAAGTAGATTTTAGGTGCTTTTAATACACACACACAACACACAAAATAACTCTGAGAGGACAGATATGTTAATGTGTTTGTAGTAATCATTTCATTTTGTATACGTTTATCAAACCATCATGTTGTACACTTAAAATACATAAAATTTATTAAAAATAAATATGAAAATATTAAAAATTTAAAGAAAATTTAGGCCTTACAAAATTCACAGCCACAAACCCAATGATTAGAAATTGTATGTGGTTATTCATATGTGAAGTGAATAAAACCTGGATTTGTCCTGCTCTGAAGGTCAGCAGTGCAGCCTCAAAGTCTCCTGCCGTCCCCACTGCGGTGGAGAAGCTCCTAAGACTCTGGGGAACATCTGGAAAGACCTCAGAAGTAGGTCCCCACTCTCTGCATCCACAGCCCCCACTAAGATTTCATGGACATCTTACCAGTATCTTCCTAGAAACAATCAAGTTTTTTTTAAAAGACCAACCATTTTGCCACAAAAAAAAAAAAAAAACCCTTTTTGAATCATACCTATTAATTGAAAAAATGCAAAACACTTACCATATGTGGAATTAAATGACAAATATAGGTAATTTAAAATTTAAAACAACCTGAAAAACAGCACACACATACAAAATCTATGTCTATAAAAATACACATGAATCTATACGCATTCCCTAGACACCGCTATTTTACCATAAATCCTTTATTTTACATTATCAGAATTTATTTGCTTCATCACATTTTATTTATATTACCATATTCTTACTAATATTAGAAGCATAGTTCCAGGTTACACCAATTATGGGAAGGTATTATATGTAGGTCAAGACTTAGATAATATTTCCGTCGAAATAAAACTTTAAATATTTTTTTCAAAGCCACTGTCAGTTTCTCTTGCAAAGAAAAATCATGAATCATTCAAATGACCACAGGGAGCTAACAAATATATGTTCCAAGGAAAGTTAAATGTGAAGACTGCTGAAAAGTCAAGGTTGGGTGCTGAGCTCTGACAGCTACCCTGATGTGAGGCCCCCTGCACAGCTGAGGTAGATTTAGTTGGGGGTGAAGACTTCTCAGGAACTGATGAACATTAACCCATGATCACAGCACTCATGCCACTGTCACCACCCAACCAAACCCCAGAATCTCACTGTGTGGGGGAACTAAACCAACCAATAGATTATTACAAAGCATGCAACTTTTTGACTCTAATTCATCTATTATTGTCATTCATTTTGTAAGTTTCTTTTTTTCCCCAAGTGATTTGGGAGTGGAACTTGAACAGAAATCCTATATTCATTCATTCATTCAAAAAATATTTATGGAGCACCAAATGCCAAGCCCAGGCTAGGTGCTGGACTGAAAGTTTTGTGAACACAGAAGACAAAACTCCTGCCTC
Organism: Saimiri boliviensis; assembly: GCF_048565385.1. Classification (NCBI taxonomy): domain Eukaryota; kingdom Metazoa; phylum Chordata; class Mammalia; order Primates; family Cebidae; genus Saimiri; species Saimiri boliviensis. The sequence goes on from NC_133458.1 coordinate 109,298,311, forward strand.
CATGAGGTTCCCACCCCAGTGCAGGAACACTACCAACAGACAGCTGTAGGGGCAAACTGGTCACATGTCACAAGGTGACCTGAAGGAAAATAAGGTCGGGGTGGGGGCAGTGCTGGAGGTACAAGAGGGAGGTGTATAACCCTCCTTAGCATCATCAGGGAAGCACACTGCAGGTGGGGGAGCAGATTGTGCAAAGGTCCTGAGGTGAGTACAAAGGAGCCAGCTAGGTGGAGAAGAGAGTGCTGGGAAGGGCAGGTGGAGGGATGTGCCAGCCAGACAGCAGTACCTAGCAGCAGCCTCTCTTAGAAATCTGACACATCTTCTAAATGAGACTGGAAGACACTGAGTGCTCTCAGCAAAGGAATGACACCATCTGATGATGTTTTGGAAGGATCACTCTGGCAACTGTGTTGGGGATTGAGGCAAGGGGAGGAGGAAGGGAGAGCTGGCTTGGATCTGGGAGGTGCTGGGGGAGGTGGTGGAACATGGCCAGATCATGGAATCCTTTGGAAGGTAGAAGGGAGAGTTTTCTAACAGAAAAAAATAAAAAAGGCTAAACCAGTATGCCAAGGTTGTTGTCCCTGGCATCGGAGGGACAGAACACCAGGGAAGGGAGAAATTACATGGAAAGATGTAAAGGTTTTTGTTTCTTTTTCAGATGAGTACAGTTGAGGGGTCTGTTTGACACTTGAGCAGGGACAAAACTTAACACATGAGGATGAAGGTCAGGGGAGGTGTTGGCTGGAGAAGGAAATTTGGGAGTTGTCAGGAAGTAATTAAGATTTTTAGGTTGCAAAGGAATCTGGATAAGATTTCCTAGCACGTGAGCATAGACTGAGAAGAGAAAAGGTCTGGAGACAGCCTGGGTCCTTCTGCCACATAGAGGAGCCAGACGTGGAGATGGAGACAAGTCAGCTGAGGATGCAGGAGGAGCCCAGGGAAGGTCACAGGAGCTGAGTGACGTGGGGATAGGCGTGGATGAGTCTGTGTCAATGTCGGGCTCAGACGCCAGAGGTGTGGAGTAAGACTCCATATGTGGAGGTTGAGGGGCTGGGCAGTTGGAGAGATGCCTGCTCTCCGTGTTAGCCACACCAGGCCAATCTGGTTCAGCTTTTACATAACAAAGTGGTGAGCTGTTTTTCAGTTGCCATGGACCCTCAGGTCACATAAACCAGCATGCCCCAATGAACCAGTGTGCAACCACAGAGGGAGGCCAAGTGCTCAGACTGAGGAGTGGGGACTGAATTAAGAAGCAGACACTGCATGGCAGGATCCAGGATCCAACTGGATTGAGCTCTGGCATCACCCAAGGCAGGATCCAGTCAATCAGATCCTCATTACACTATGTTTATAAAGCCTCACCCAGTCCCCAGCTTGGAGGCACTACTTTGGGAACCATCCCTGGTGTTCTCCTTACTCGTTACAAGTAATAAAATCCCATTACTTAATCCTCCTTGGTTGTGGTCATTGGGTTCATACCCGCCAAGCAACGGAACCTACGTATTGTGTGGGTAACACCTGAAGGGGTCTCACAGGGAGTGGCCAGCTCAAGCCAGTCTCTCCATTTTCTGTCATGTGGCAGGACTCAAGGGCACAGACTTCTTTCCTTTCTTCACGTAAGTTTCCACTGCCTGCTCTATCGGAGGAGACACAGCCCTCCTCCAGCCTTCTCTCACCCACTGTCCCTCATGTGCACAGACCGCATTTATTGTCTGAATGTAACCACAGCAAAGCAGAAAGGAAAAGGATGGCAGCAAACTCAGGCAGAGCATCTGCAAGGCAGAGAGATGCCTAGGTCCAGTCTCAAGCTACGTGGACATTTCTAATAACAGTCATAGAAGCCCTTGGACTCTCACACTCTGCTTTTTTTTTTTTTTCCTGAGCATAAAGCTCTAACCCTCCCCAGTTCTTTCACCAAGCATTTCACAGGCTAGATATTCTCCTTCCTCCAAAGAGATCCCTTTTTGTAGCATACCAATGCACAGGTACAACTAGGTCAGAACAATAGACATAAGTGAGTATTCCCTTAGGGGCCAACTCACTCCTGAGAACACAGATTGAATTAAACCCATTGCATGGGGCCTCTGCCAGAGAGTATTCCCTCATAGCAAAAAACTTCTAGTTCATAATTTGTAACTGCATGCAAATTAATTTTTATTCAATGCATTTATAATATTCCTGCTGTGGATGTTATGCTTAAATTTAACAAAATAATAATTTTGACACAGAGGGGATTATAAAGTAGAAAAGTACACATTCTGCCACAGTAGCAAGGACTGCTAGAAGAAAAATTCCAAGTTTCTTCAGCACAGGTGTTCCAGGCTCCAGGTAAGGAGAAACGTCTAGCACAAAGGTAGAGATTGACATTTATCAGGCTATACTGTTGGAACTGGGTAGAAGTACCCCATGGAAAAGGCAGCACTTATCAGACTCTTCTCTGGCTAATCAGGCCTGGAATCAATAAACAGTGGATAAGTGTACACAGGCAAACCCAAAGGTCCAGATCTAGAAAGGCAGTAGGAAGCCCCCACCCAACCTGAAATTCCAGCTGCATTCTCGCAACTCAGTGTATCCCAGGAGATACAGTGGGCACTTGCTGTCATTTTTGAAATTTAATTTCTGCTGCCCATTCATCTCCTTATTGCCACTTTCTACTGTTTGGAACAAAGAGTGTGGAAGACGGTAAGGAGTTGACAGCTCTGAACTTTTGTCATGTCAATTCAATCAGCTAAAACATTCTCTTTCAATGGTTATTCCATGTTGCTGCTGAGAAAACTGTATGTTAAAATATTTATTTCAATATTGAAAACTAGCAAATGCCATTGTGCTCTTTGCCCACCTTTGTTGGACACTTCATATCCCACAGCCTGAAAAAGATTTATATTTATAAAAGTCTCACATACTTGAAGCCCTTGAACCACAGACCCATCCTAAAAGCTTTGCATCCTGAGATAAGCAACATACTATTTTTGTCATTAAAGACAGGAACTTCTGCGTTTTATCAAAAGTAACTCAACTGTGACCAGACAGACTTGTTGACAATCACATAACAATTTGAGCTATAAATACAGTCTTTGAGTCTATTGCTTTAAAAGCTGGAGTCTCTTGACTATTCTATTATCATGACCTTCACTCAGCACGAAAAAATTTTCTGCAAGGGGCTGGGCGCAGTTGTTCACACCTGTAATCCCAGCACTTTGGGAGGCCGAGGCGGGCAGATCATGAGTTCAGGAGTTTGAGACGAGCCTGGCCAATATAGTGAAACCCTATCTCTACTAAAAATATAAAAAATTATCAGGGCATGGTGGTGGGCACCTGTAATCCCAGCTACTCAGGAGGCAAAGGCAGGATAATTGCTTAAACCCAGGAGGCAGAGGTTGCAATGAGCTGAGACTGCACCATTGCACTCTAGCCCGGTCAACAGTATGAGACTCTATCTCAAAAAAAAAAAAAAAAAAAAAATGGTCTGTGAGGCTTTTTTTTTTTTTTTTTTCCATATCCACATTTAATACCTGAAAAAGATCTGCACAGCCTGGAAATAAGAATTTGATGTTCTAAACAAATCCATGTGAGTATGACAAACTACTGGGGCTGTAAAGTCAGTCGTCACTAGGGACTGCTCAGGGCTTTCGGCTGGCATGCTCCACTCCTCCAAAGGCCACAGGACATTGATTAGGGATCAGCAGCTCTCACTCCTTCCTGACATTTCCCCAAGGCATGGCATTCTACACTCTTGCCATGCGGTGGGAGTCTGGCATGACTATCTCTCATCTCTCCTGGGCATCATCTGTTTCTCTGCTTTCTGTGATAATCCCATGCTCACAGACACACGCATCACGAAAGCAAGAAACAACATTCAGAACCAGACCTAGAAGAAACACAGGTCTTCGCTGCATTATTGGAAAGACATCACCATTGTCCAAGCTTCTGAGGGAGATCAGGCCTGTTCATGGGCCCAGGGGTCTTTAATTCCGGGATAAAGGAGTGGGCTCCAAATAAGAGTCACATTCTCTGACTCAGCTGTAGTTGGAGACCCTGCAGGGAGCCCTCTGGGCATGTGTCCAATTTAACAAATAGAAAACTGCTATGCTGGCTCCCACTTGGCCATCAATTTTTGGTACTCGCCAGTGTATTCAATTAGTTAGAGCCAGTGCTGGGCTGGTAAATATTTAGAAACTAACACTCCAGGAAAAAAAAAAAAATCTGATTTGTAGCATTTGCCAATTTCCATGGTGCAAATGCTCCCACATAACCTAGTTCAAGCTGCCACCATAGCACCGCTAAACATAGAGTTGGGAAGAACTTAGCACAAGACCACATAGTATTTCCATCATGTGGATACAACAGGAGCAAATCATCGCAGGAAGACAGATACCAGTAAAACATACTAAAATAAATAGGAAGTGATGAATCCTGGGTAATTACTGCTGTGTTTCTAACATGATTTATTTCATCATAAGTTTATATAATTTATTTATAATGATGATTACCTGTATTTTAACAACCAGCTTGCAAAATTCCTGAAACTTTAACAATCAACTCTGACAACACAGTGCCTTTCAATCCCAGCACACCACTGGGAGAGGCCAAGAGGGAGGAAGGGTGAGCTGTCATTCTGCACCCCCCACTTCCAACAAGACTGTGTGTGAAACCGTTGCTGTAGTTATAAGGACCAAGCCGCAAGCTTTGAGTAACTTGACTGCCTTGTGAGGACCAGTAGTGATGAACATGAAAGTCTCTGAAATATAAAAGGCACAAACCTGGAAATGGCCCTGTGCCAAAGTGACTCCTTGTATAGCAGATAAAATGAGACGCCTTATCCCACCTTGCTTGCAGCTCAGAGTAGCACACATAATGTCCTTGGTCCAGGAAGGGTTTTCTGCCAGAGGAAACACACAGAGAAGTAATTAGTAGACAGTCCTCTCCTGAACTAGCTACTCTCACAAAATCACATTTTAAAGATTCAAAATGATACACATTCCTAAACATTTCTTAAATCATCAAGATGAGCATTCAGATGATGAGAGCAAAGCTATGCCTTTTGAGTTCCAAATTTAATAAAATAAAGATTTTGTTTTTCTGGGCCTAATTGATTTTGTAGACATTAATTTCCCCTACCTCCTCACTGGCTCCTTTCCTTGTATCCCTTATAGGTGGGGTACCCATTCACCCCAGTTTGCCCAGGACAGACTTGCTTTCCACCTATCGTTCTTAGGTGGTTATGAACAGTGCCCCAGTTTGAAGGATGAATAGTACACTGTCTATTTGTGGTCTTCTCCATGCCCCACACCTCTCACGTCACTTCCTGGAACCCAGTCATGACTCTCCTCTCCCTGGTCCTCACAGCCAACCAACCTCCCCATCTGTTCAGCATGACCTCCCCAATGGCTCTCCATCTGTGCCTCTGTCCAGCACCCACAGATCACACCCAGAAAACTGCCATGTTCTTAACAGTCCCACGCCCACCTCACCCTTCCAATCTGCCTTATGCTCTGGGCCACCGAGCTCTTCTTCAAAGGAGATTCCCCATTATAGAAAGCTGCCCAAGGGCTACATGCTGCTTCCAAATTCTTTCCACAGCCTCAGGTGCCCCCACCTCTCTGCATTCATGCCCTGTATCCCTCCTGTCTCCTCAAGGCCATCAGACACAAGGTACCACTTCTCTCTTCCTGAACCTACCTATCTTTTAGAGCTCTGCCTCCACACACGCACCTTTCCCAGGTGGAGCAGAGTCCCTCTGCTCCCTGCTGCGCAGATGCCTGTGTGCTCACCTCCCTACGTGGTTGCCCACTGCCCAGTAAATCTGCACAAGACCCACCATGAGGGACTTTTCTTATCACTGCCTTCCTGTCATTGTGCACCTAGCACAGGGCTTCGTACCTCCTAGATGCTTGGTCATGACAAAAAATAAAATACATTTGTATAAGAAATAAAATATTTTTTAATTAGAAAAAAAATGTTATCCTGACTCTTAAATTGTTTCTCAAAAGTCCTTTAGAAAAACAGTTCTGGCATATTACTAAGTGAAAGAAGCCCATCTGCAAAGACTACATATTATATAATTTCAACTACGTATTATATCATGATGTGCTGGAAAAGACAAAACTGTGGAAACGGTGAAAAGATCAGTGGTGGCCAGGGGCTAGAGGGGAGAGAGGGATGAATGGGCAGAGCACAGAGGGTTTTTCAGGCAGTAAAACCCTATGTGTGATACTATAACGGTGAATACATGTCATTACATGCTTGTCATAACCCATAGAATGCACAACACCAAGAAAGAACCCCATACTGTGGGCTCAGAATGAGCCTGTGTCGTGTGGGTTCATCAATTATAACAAATGTGCCACTCTATGGGGAATATTGATCATAAGGGAGGCTATGGTGGGGAAGGGATTATGTGGGAAATCCCAGCACCTTCCATTCAAGGTTGCTGTGAATGTAAAACTACTGTAAAATATAAAAGGTATTAATCAATAGAACAGTTTTCAGTTGTACAAAATGCAGAGTAGATACCATATTACTCAAAGTCATGCAACCCACCTAGATGCCTTGTTTTTCTTTGCTCATTAATCTCCTTTTACCAATTTTGAAGACATCTTTATTATAGAAAATGTAAAATATGTCTCTTAAGTAATCTCTTATTAAAACTTAAAATGAAGGTAGTGAAGTGTTGTTAAACATGACAGCACTTATCTTTAAGCATAAACGTATCCTCTGCTTTGGGGAAGACACAAGAATGTATTTACACGTTATGATGTTCAAACCTAAAAGAGCAGAGAATGCACCCTCAAAAAGCTGACAGAACATGTGGCAGCAGGCAGGCTGTGACCTGTGTCGGCCCCTTGCTTTCTCAGTGTAAAATGACAATGTGGAGTAGACAGTGATCACGCCCAGCATTCCTGCAAGGTTAGGTCAGGGATGATATGACCATGGGACACAGTCCTGGGCTGTCAGGCCATCTGGTCTCCATCTGCCTCACAGCTGACACATCTTGAGGCCTGCCCTCAAAGGCACCACCCTCAAGGACACTTGACAACTGTCTTGACAGTAACAAGAGCTGGTTTTGAGCCTTGGCTCCTCCAACTTCCCCAGGTACCCTTTCTCCACCTCTCACTGCCTCTTCAGATCCCTGGCTCCAGCCCTTCCTACCTGCTATGGCCCCTCTGCGTGGCTCTGAGGACACTTTCAGACCCACTCAGGCTTTCCAGGTCTGTCAGTGCTCTGTGGACTCCTTCCCTTTCCTCCTTCCAGCCCCATGGACCCACCTCGGGTCTCTTCAACTGAAAATGGGCTCTGACTTCTTCACTCTGAAACCCTGGGAAACTCACTCTCACTCTCTGGGCCTCAATTCATCACTTAGGGAAACTAGAAGATTAAAGCATTTGCCCACTGAGGTTCCTTCTGCTGCATGAGCTCTCCTGCAATTGTGCTTGGTATCTTTAAAGCATTAGATCAGGAGGAAAAAAGTGACAACTTTCCTCCTTGAGATACGGAACTCAACTCTGTGACATGACAAAAATCTAGAGCATTTTCAACACAAAAATAATAACAGATACAACTGTTCTTCCCTTCATATGGTGGGAGGGGAGGAGCCATTTGCCCATTTTGGTCAATTCCACCCGGCCCCTCCAGCTTTATGGGATCTGTCACTGCCCTCCAATTCTATAGGATGGAGTCACAGTTCAGTAAGGACAGTGGGGTGGCAGTTTAAATGTTAGTTATGCTTGCGTTTCTTCAAAATGAAATATAAAAATTAAAAATCAATTTTCTGTTACTAATGTGATCTCAAGTATGCTATATTAATTTAGCAGCTGCAATACAGAATGGCAAAATAAATATAAATTCATGCATTAATGAATGTTTAATTCATTTAAAAACCATTATGTAAGCTGACTGTGAAATGTCAAAATAATTATGTCTTCAAACATGGCTAAATTCAATATGCCAGATAGGCATTCAAGAATGAGGAAGAAGTTTGATTTGAATTTTACCTGAGCACACTTCCACATGCTGAAGTCATGTACTGACCATCCTAATTTATACTCACATTGTAACGCTTTACTGCTTTCTATCTGACAACACGAAGCAATATTCCTAATCACCAATGTTCATAACATCGAATTGGAAATACAGATTATCTTAAAAGAAAAAGCTCATGCAACACCCCTACACAGCAGTTGGGGTTTCATTTTTAAATCAGGTTTGTTCCACTTCTCCCTCTGTTTCTTACTCCTTTTCCATGTTTCTTAGGCCAAATGACCAATCAATTCTTTGGTTCAAATAACCATTTCTATTACAAAAAGGAGGTGAGTAGCAGATTAGAGCTAACTCTGTGATAGACAGTTCCTAAATTACCAATTTTTACTTATACCCTAGCTCTGTAAGCGGAGAGGTAGTTTGCCCAGTGGCGTGCTGGGAGATGCATCTTCAATTTGCAGGGCTGGGAAACTAGTATATGCAAGGAGTCTCCTAACGGCAAGGCCCCATGGAAGTGACTCGTCTTATTGAATCCTCTCAAATAGCTTAAAATAGGGGTTACCCCATTTTTGTTCAAGGCCCACAGAGATTCAGTAATTACCCCGTGTCGCTCAGTGTGAATCAAGAAACTCAGTCTGTTCGATATCAAAGTGCCTGCTTCTTTGATTACGCCACTTCTCACGACATCACTTGTGGTAACAGTCATGTTTGACCCTGCCCTTGAAGACATCTGGGGCAGTAAAGCCTTACCAGACATGACGGTGCATAACCCTAAGTGGCCCATCACGATAGCAAGGAGAGAGTCTGCAGACCACGATCCCCAGCACACTAGCCTGAAGACCATCAGTGGTTGTATAGAAGAAGTCAAGCAGTGACAAGTGCCCAACCCACTGCCAGCCCTCATGCATTAACCTATCCAAACCTTCTATACATATTGACTGAATGCCTATCTTGTCTATGTCAGGATGTTTTCTAAACCCTGGGGAGATGTAACAGTAAACATGGCAGACACACATCCTCACCATGCAAGTCTCACCTGAAATGTCCCCACCCAGAGTTGCACCCCCAAAGTCTTCTCCTCTCCTCCACCCCTCACTCTCACCCTCCTGGCAATACTTTAGCTTCTTTCTAGCACTTAACAGTATCAGAATTTATCTTCTTTGAGTTGCTTTTGAAAACTGGATTTGACATGCTGGTTCTGTCCAAGGCTCACTTCTCCTCCCTTTCGCTCCCCAATAGATGCTGGTCCATACTCCTGGCTCACAGACTCAGTGGCCCACACCTACCAGTTAACCATCCTGGGGCCAGTGGCCCTTCCTCTCTGACAGTGGATGTTGGGAGTACATCCACTGTGCCCCCTCCTTGGTAAATCAGAGTCTTCTCTCTACAACATGCTCCCCAGGCCCCCAAGGTTTGCTCAGTCATACAAAATAGGCCCAGAGCATGCCGACAGCCCACCTAGTACCTCTCACTGCTGAGCACTCCCACAGGAATAGATTTCACATTTAGGAATTGCCATGAACCATGACATAACTACAGAAGGGCTCCTGGCATTTATTCATTCATTCAACAAACATCCATCGGCATCTCCCATGTTCTAATCCCCATGTGCCAGGTTGACAGTGATCAATAGACAGGCACAGTCTTCAGGTCCTCACGACTGTAGAAGAGACACATATTCATCATCAGGACGGCACACAGTGGTAAGAGCCATAACAGGGGGCTAAGGCCATGTGAGCCCAGACAAAGTAGGTCAAGGAAAACTTTCCAGAGGAAATAACACTTAATCTACAATCATAATATAACAATCTGCTAGTAATCTAAATAAAAATAATCCAAGAGTAAATCAGAGGAAGGTAGAAGAACGAACATGTGGATAGATGAGCCAAAGGGCAGGGAGTCAGCGGCCAGCCATAGTGGAGCTCACACAGGATCTGGAGGTAAGCCCCACTCAGATGATCTCTCGCTTTTCTCCTTTCCTCTTGCTCTGATCAGATCCACCCTTGGCTTCCCCATTTCTCCTCGCTGCCCCTCCTCTTCTGGGCTTGGATTCATCTTGCCAAAACCCACTGCCATCAGCTAAGTCAGAGCACTCAGGCCTGAAAGCCCACTGCGAAGGCTCTGGGCAGCCCTGCTCAAGAGATTGGGCCAGAGAAGCAACTCTGTGCACCTGTGAATTACTGAAACAAATGTGGTCTATTCCATGTACTCAAGTGTGCTCTGAAATCTAATGCTCACATTTTCAGAAAAGCCCTAAGATCACCTAGTAACCCTCTAAGGCGGCTCATGGGACTCTCCTTCAGCAGTGGCATTAAAAGGAGCTGCACTGAAATGTGCAGGAATGGATTTGGCAAGTATCATCTCAGCAGATGAATTAATCTATTTACAATATAGTCACCATGGCTGGACACTAGGTTGAGCTAAGTTATGGAGACACAGAATTTAACAAGAGACAGATCCTGTTCCCAGTGAGCTTACAGACTGCAGCAGGAAAAGGAGATACCAAAAACTATGATACAGGCAGTAAGTGCCACGGCTGCAGGGAATTCGGGTTACTGCAGGGACTATAGCACCCATCAAGAAATGCACACAGAAGTTAATGACACAGTTTCTATCTTCAAAAAACATTGACTATAGCAGAGGAAGGAGATATAAGAAAGAAGAAAGTACCGTACTGCATGGGATTAGCCTCCTCAAGGTCTTTGCCAGAAAAGGAGATGGGAGAACACTTCCGGACGAGATACGCCCAGCTTTAGGCTACAAAGTTTGGCTGTAGTTCAGGTCAAGGAGACAAGGGAAGCACATTCCATGAGCAAAGACACAGAGACCAGAAAACCCAGTAAAGGGGCAGGAAGGGGCTGTTCAGTTTGGCTGGAGCCAAGACCCAGTGGTGGGAATGAGGTTGGGAGGGGCAGATCCCTAAAGGCCTAGTAGCCAGGCTAAGAAAGCTGTGCTTTGTTCTAAAAGAAGCTCAAGTGCAGTAAGCTCATCTCTCTGATACCCGAGCTCTGAAAACTAGCACAGGGCAATTGTGGAGCACTTGTCATATGAGCAGCCCACCTGCAACAATGGTGAGCACACGCACGACCATCATCTTCACTTTCTGCAACATCTCCATGGCTTCTGAGGGCTTCACAGGCTGCTGGAAAACTTCACACATCTCAACAACACTTAGAAAAAAAATGGACAATGTCATGGAAGAGTAAAAATGTGCAACCCATGTGCATTTATACTGTGTAGGCTGAGTCATAACACACATATAAGAACCATCCTCTCCGTATAATCATATTTTCTTCATAAAAAAGCCACAGATAGCACAGTCTGGACCTTCAGAAAACTTTAAGTCTCCTAAATTAGTTCAAAGCATCAATTTTGTGGCCAGTAAGCTTAATGTTTGCTTTTCTTTCTTATTTTGATCCATTCTTTTGAAATGCAAAGGTAAAGGTTGAAAGGGTGTCAAAACATGACAGTATGCAGAGCTAAGATGTAAACTCTCTCTGTGGATAACTGAAAACTTTCCTTCTTTTTTTTTTTTTTTTTTTTGGTTTCTTTTTTTTTTTTTTTTTTTTGAGACAGAGTTTCACTCCTGTTACTCAGACTGGAGTGCAATGGTGTGATCTCGGTTCCCCGCAACCTCCACCTCCTGGGTTCACGCAAGTCTCCTGCCTCAGCCGCCCAAGTAGCTGGGACTACAGGCGCACACCATCATGCCCAGCTAATTTTTGTATTTTTTTTTTTTTAGTAGAGATGGAGTTTCACCTTGTTGACAAGGATGGTCTCCATCTTTTGACCTCGTGATCCACCTGCCTTGGCCTCCCAAAGTGCTGGGATTATAGGCGTGAGCCACCGCGCCCAGCCTATAACTGAAAATTTTCAAATAAAATCTGAGATTGGTGGAGAATGGGGTTGCCAGGACCACCTCAGCTCAAAAGAAAATTCAGAGCAGAGCACTAAAGTCAAGCACGGTATAGTTGGGGATCAGAGCACTAAAGTCAAACAGAATTTAGTTGGGGATCAGAAGCAAGGAGGAGATGAGGCAGGATGCTCTGAAAACTAGCAGTCATATTCCAAGGTAGCAATAGTTATTTGTGCCAACAGCTACCTGTTTCACCAAGTAAAGACACCTTTCCAGCTCATAAAACGTGACTGGATTCAAGGCATAGCTCTGTAGTAACAAAACCAATAGAAAGTAAGTCAGCTTGCCTGGCAAAGGAACCAGGTTGACATGGCATCTCCAAGCTCCATGTGACACTGAGAGGGAGACAGGGAGAAGCAGAGACCAGGGACCACCCTAACAGTATAGTCACCCCCAGAAAGGCTAGGTAGGGACAGTTGCAGCATCTCAGGGACTCTGCACACCAAGAGGCACAGGGTCTCCAACTTGAGGCAACAGACTTCTTCCAGGGCATGACAGCTAGCAAGACTGGAGCTTTTAAGAACAGGTTTCCATTGACAACATTCAGGGATGGGAGGTCTTGGAGGTGGATCAACCACATGAGGTTTAGCAGAATGCAAAGAGGGTAGAAGCCAGCAGCTGCCTGGCCCTTTCCTGTGGTTAGCTACAACTGGAAGTATAATATTCTGTGAAGCAAGCAGCTTCGTGTTCCTACATATACACTGAATCGTAGGACACTTGGCTGCCAGAGGAAATGAACAGAAAAATTGTTTATGCAGCTAGTCTTTGGACAAGTGAAAAGAATTAAGAGGTTTTTACTTCTGAGTATAAAATAACTTACTTCTGAAATATTTTTGAATAAATTCTAATTATATTTGAATGTCAAATAATGAGTCAAATTGTGATAAGAATGACTGGACCTGAACTGCTCTATGTTGAAGCCAACTTCAGAGTGTGAAGAAAGTTGAAGGCAAGAACTACTTACCCTTGTTCAGTGTAATTCCTGCATGGTTCTACTTTATAGTTACTGCAGTAGGGAAAAAAAAACAAAGTGAATTAGGCTTTTTATTACCTTTGATCTGTCAGTGGGATTTGCTGCCAGTATTTAGTCAATACAAATAATCCTCTCAGGTATTTCTCAAAACAGGAAAGTGGTTTGAAACTATAAGGAAAGTCAATAATCTTTTTCTTGGTTCTCTCTTCTTTTTCTGCTGTGACATTCTTTCCAGTGGTTGTTTTAATAAAAATCTCAAAAAGTGGCTGAAACAAAGTTCTTGTGGAAGTTGTCCATTCAGAGTTGTTTAACAGAAGCCCTCTCCTCCAGAGACCTATTCTACTTAAAACATTATGGATTGCTTTTTCAAGTTGATGATGAGTTATATTTTGAATCAAAAGTTTGTCAAAATATAAACTTTTACTCAAATCACCTTCACAGTCACTTTTAATTCCACTGGAGTCCTCTAAAACGGTTTCTATGGTTTTCAAAAGGTTATTTGGATGCTGAGTAAATGTCATCAACAGACTAGAAATGTTCTGATTATCCTTCTTTAAGTTTTTCCAAATAGCTTCTAAGGTGAGACCGATCACCATTTTCAAGCAAGACCCTATTTCTGTGCTGTTCTGTGATAATATTTCATCCAAAAAAGGGATCACTTCATGAATTATTTCCCATTTCATATCTTGAGGACCACTATGAGTGGAAATTGGATTCGAGTATATGAAGTCCATTTGGTTGGTGAAGTTATTTATAGGAACTAAGCAACCCAGAATTTCTTCTACTAAGTTGATAGAATCCAAAGAAAATGTTTGAGTCTCATTGTTAAATGCTACCACAAGACTCTTCACATCTTCCAAGTTGACTTTCACAGTTATTAAAAATTCAGCAATTTCTTCCAAAATATCAGAAAAGTCCTTAGATTGGTTCATATATGAGAGCATGCTAGGTGACATACTGAAAATATCAGAGTTCAGTGATATATTAGGTTTGACTCCAATCATTTCAAAGGCCAAGTCAAGAAATGGCACCAACAAATCATGTATCTTTTCAAATGTGAAATGATCAATTTTTTTCAAAGTAGCTGCTTCTTTCACAAGATGTTGAACACTTTGTTGCATGATGAAATAGAGAGTGTCAAAGAATGTCATAATGTCCATGGTATTGGAGATAAAATTAGTTTTAAAAACTGTGGCCATCATCCCTGAAACTTTCTTGGCCAGCTTAAGAAGTTTCACAATGGAGTCCACTGATGTGGCATGATCTCTCAGGTCAGCACTGTCATTCAACAGCATGACCAGAGTCCCAGACATTTCTAAGAGGGGTTCTGATACATGACTTTCTTCACCAGCTCTTGAAATAACACCAAGTAATTTCTTAGTAATTTCTAATGTTGCTCTGTTTCTTAAAGGGAATGAATTATTTATAAAGAAAAGCAAATCCGTTAGATTAGCAAGTATAACTTCTTGGAAGGTAGGATAAAAGGCATAGAAGTCCTTATTAGGAGCGTTTAGAATTGTATCCAGAAGTCTTGCCATCTCTGTTGAACATTCTCTTACAAGGTGAAGAGCTGACCTAAGATCTTGATTGAGTTTGAACAGGTTCTCAGACTTATTCACATGGAAAAACAACTGACTCACCACTGTGAGAAAGTCTATATTATTTTCAATCTTATTTTTAATTGAAGTTTCCCTGAGAAGGGCATTAAATAAATCTTGCATAAACTTCAGTCCTTGATGACTATCAAAATAAAATTCTCCATTGTCTAATATAAATGAACTTTTTATTAGGTGATATATAGTCTCCTTTAAACTTGAAAAAATGTTCATCAATCTGTCTTCTTTCATCAGGGTAAGAAATTGATCCAGTTTCAGAATTTCTAGAATTTTATCTCTGGGGACAAAACTGCAAATATATATATATATATATACACTTTTAATTTTATGTTTAATATATCAACAGTGGAAATATTAAAGCATATAGTGATTTTTACAATTTTATTTATTTTATAATAGCATCATGGGAGGATAATACTGAGCAAAAGATGACATGCTAAAATAATTTCAAATGAAATTCAATATTTTGTTCCCAAATAATGAAAAGGGTGAGGAATTTCATGAACAAATTCTATTACAGTTTTTTGAATGCAGCAACTTAAAAAGCCACATACTTTTGCTTACAAAAAGGTTAAAATGGCTTTTACTTAGGAAAAAAGATTAAATGACTAGAAAGTGATTCTTGATGTAAGAAATAAGTCTCTGAAAAATGGTTAGCATATTTATATTTTTCTGAGCTTTAGAAGTACTAGGAAGTTACTTAGACCAATGTATCAGTGTAACTAGGCCGAATAACAGCCCTCAAAGTCCCTTTCTTGTATGTTTCTCATCTGGGTGGGCTACAGGGGAGATTCCCTCATGAGAGACGGGGGATAGATGGTAGCTATAGCCATTTCATAATATAAATACATCTTCTCCCAGATACTCAATCGAACACTAATCTAGGTGCTGCTATAAAGAGATTTTGCAGATGGAGTTACAGTCCCTGATCAGTTAATTTTAAATTAGTCAGAAGGGATATCGTTCTGAGTGGGCCAGGAAAACTCTGAAAGAGGGCATAGGACCTCTCTAACTTAGAGACACAAAACTGCAGTTGGATATTCATAGTCAGTGGCTCTCCCTTCCCCTGGTCTTCCTTCCTGACCACCTGAGGACAAGGGGCTTCCACTCATGCCCACGGCGCCGCTGCCTACTGTGGCGCTCCGTTCCTGGCAGTCGGCCCTACTGATTGCAGGCTTGTTTAGCCAGCTCCCAAAATTGTGTAAGCTGATCTCCTTGGATTAAATTCTTTGATAGTTGTTGTTACTCTAATTGAAGCTTGACTGAAGCAGACATCACAGAATAATTGGAATTTCCCTCCAGCCTTTTCACTGGCAAACTTTAAATGAGATTTTTAAAGATATATGAAAAAAAGATAATGTGACTATCCATTTTTATGTCTCTAAATGCAAATATCACAGTAGATTCATTGGGCTGAGAATATATAAGCCCCTAGATGGTGACAGTATGGCAATTCAAATTATGGCAATGCTGTATATACATGTACAGGTATGAAAACTAATTTTTCAGATGCATATAAAATAGGATTCATAAGTGTTTTCATAATCTAAAAATGTAAGAATAATAATATGTGATTAATTACCATAGGCTGGGTTTGTAAGTTTACTAGTTAGATGACAGTAATCAAAATTATTTAACCTTGACATTTTGATAAAATATTAAGACAAATTTACATCAAAGATCTTTCAAAGGTATTAGATACAAATACTGTTATTAACATGTCTATATTCCAGAAAATAAAGTAGTTTGATATATATCACAACTGCATATACTACACAAAGCAAAAGTAGACTTACCTCATCTCTGCAATAACATCTTTGTGGAAATCTTTCAGCAGAAGAGATATTTTATTCTCAGAATCTTTCTTTAGCAAAAGGGAGAAGAACGTTTTCAAAAGCTGTTCCATGAAATCTACTATGGTTCTCAGAGGGAGAACTGTTTCCCTACTTGCTTCTGACTGCATATCGTTCAAGATAAGGTTAATGAAATTCATTATCTGAAGGTCAGTATCACTTAAGTTCCAAGACACTTCTTGAGAGTTCCCAGCTATGCTATTGATTGAACTAATTACGATGTTTTCAAAAAGCAACTGAACAACAGAGAAATTAGTCAGCTGTTCTTGGTTTAGCAGATGAGCAAGAAAGGTAACATCAAAATTGCCTTCTCTAGAAATATTTTTTAAAGAGCCCAAAAACGTAGTAATAGCTTTGGTTAGCAAAGCTGTATCTTTAATTGAACTCTCATTGGTTATAGAAATGAATAATGTTTCTATCATTCTGGAGTAATCCTCATTTGCATATTCCTGAAGCCATTTTTTTGTGACCAATAGAAAATCTTCAATAATTTCTAATGTCTTCAATGACGGTAAATCCAAAATTTCCAGAAAATGGGCAAGTTGCAAAGTTATGTTTTGAACAGCCACTGAATTTATACTTTTGATTTCTTTGTTCATTTCAGAGAGCAGGTGTCTGATTCTAAAATCTTGGGTTAGATCTTTCATAGTTTGTTTAAACTCGGGCCATAGTTCTTCAAAGTTGTAAGTTGTTTTGCTTTTTTCAATAAAACTTGATAATGCTTCTAAGCTGCTACCTGTGAGATTTGCATTCAGAAACATCATGAATAAAGAGAATAGATCATGAGTACTTTTTTCTAGGCTCCAATCTTCAGAAATCAATTGTATTGTCCTTTCCAAATTTGAGGAAATAATATTCTGAACAGATGTCTCTGTGTCTTCATTAATGTTAAGAATCTTGTCTAAACTAGCTAGTTTGTCAAGAATATTTTCACCTGATGTAACTTTTGTAAAGTTGACATTTTTAAGTTTTTCTATGATTTGCAAAGCAACTTGCTTTATGGGACCACCAGGACAAAGTTCCGAGATGTTTTCTATAGTTTGATTTATTGAAAGTGGGACAAATGGTAATATCTTATGCCAAAATTTCTGCACAGTTTTCACAAGAGAAGTGTTAGCATGGAAGACTTTGGAGAGCTCCAGAAGAAAAGAATTCCAGTCCACTAATTCATGAATTACACAGATCACTTTCCTAGTTATTTCCATTTGGGAGCTTTCATTTGAACATGGTGAATCTTTACCTTGGGGAGACAGGTGGAGATGATCAAGTATACTAGCCACTTTGCCATAAAAGGAAGAAGACATGAGCCCATGGACATTGCAGGGGTCTACCTTTGAATTCTGCTGAAATCCAGAATTTGTATGATTCCAGCACCAAACCACAGGAAAACAAGTTAAAGCCTCTGAAATAATATCTGGTTTATCTGATAATAATTCAATAATATCCAAAAGAATTTTTATCACAGTTGCAAAGTCTTCCGTGGTGATGTTTGAAATGGTTATGCCATGAAGGAGTGTGAAGCTGTAGACATCCTTGAGGCCTTCAGTGATGTTTTTACCAAGTACTTCCTGCAGAAGCTTTACAGCCTGAGGAAGCATGTAGTACACATTTATTACAGCATCCACATCATCTTTAGGAAGCAGGCGTGAGAGCTGCAGCAGGTGATTAACATTCCAAGAATGTGAGCTGTCTATAAATTTTTCTATCAAGCCGACAAGCAAGTTGACCCCTAAGTTGCCAGTTCCCACACTACGGACATTCTTAAAGAAATCTATTAGGCTCGCACTAATTTGTTGAAGCTGATCCACTAAAAGGTCTATGTCTGCCTTCTTAAGAGTATGCGTGACAAAAGTTACCTTCTTCAAAACTTGCATATAACTTGCATTTTGTGGACTAGTGTGATGAACTGCAGGCATCAAGGAGTTGAACACATCCCTCATCAGTTGAATACCCATAGCTTTCATTATTTCAGGTGAAATTATTTTTGGTGAATTTTGGAGGTCCTGAGGTAAGTTAAAGGCAAGGTAACTAGCTAAGTGATAAATAGAATTGCCTACTCTGTTAAGATCTTTTTCTTTTGGACTGGTAGCGAATATGTTTAACAAGTTTTCAGTTTTAGAAGAGGAATTGTTTTCCAGAATGTTAGAGTAAATACCTTTTACAAGCTTCTGAAATTCTGTCCCCAGTGTTATTAAATGCAGCCAAATATTTTGAAACTGGTTAGGAATTTCATCTGACATTTCTATTGGTCTTAGAATTAATTCAGTAAAATATTTCCAATTAGATTGAGATGCAAAATCAAAGTCTGTTGTTAAGTTGTTGATACTCATCCTTACTTGCTTTGTGGAATCATTTAAAAGAGCTAATAAAATCTCCAATTTAGGTATCTTCTCTTTTTCAAAGACTGTAGTAAGTACAATATTTAGAAAGTCAGTTACATCTTTCAAGTAAATGTTTACACAATTTATATTTGAGTCATTTGATGAACAAACAGGTTTTTCTATATTTAACACCCAAGTTACAATTTTCAATATAGAGTTCATTTTGTTTTCCATATCTCTGAAATTCTCCAAAGTATTTTGAAGATAGTCTTGTGAAAAACTTGTGTTAGACACCAAATACAAATGTTTTATGACATCTATCCATATAACGCATCCTTTCAGCCTGCTAATTGTGTTCTCAGAGGAAAATGTGGAATTTAACATGGCCAGAATACGTAACATTCTCTGTGAGGTATTTATGTATAAAGAGCCATCTTCTAAAATAAACTCAGTAACACTTTGGAAAATGTCAGCACAGGAAAACAAATCTCGATCATGTGATACATTTCTAAGAAATAATATTGCTTCCCTTAGCTCAGTGATGATATTTTCTAATTTTTCTTCATGATTTGTGAGATTATTTGAAAGAAAGTGATTTATCCAACCTGTATTTCTATCTATATATTCTGAGATATTGCTAAGCTCAATGAAAACTTCGACCAGAGAATTTAAAAACTCTCTGCTTGTACTTGTGTTTAATGGAAATGTCTTCAACTGATGCAGGGCAGTTTCCATGGTGAAAAGGGATTTCTCCACTTGCTCCAAGTTAAGTTTTTTTACTGAAACTAATGCATTGCCTAAAGCTACCAAAAAATCCCTGAGATCCAGGAAGTCCTTCCAATCATGGAAGTCATTGGCTTGAGTTACATTTTTAAACAAATTTAGTATGAGTCTAGCAACATTGTGGATAAGAAATATTCCCTGACAGCTTTTAGAGACTTTCACATCATTTTCCAATTCATCCAAAAGTGGAGTGAAACGACCATGAAGAGATGTGAAAACATTCACGTCAAACTTTAATAACTGAGATATGCTTTCCCAGATTTCAGTCCACATTTGAAGCCATGAAACGGTACAGTGAATGGATACAAACTTGTTGAATGCACTGACATTGGCTGAGAGGTTTGAAAAAAGTTGTGCCAATGGAAGAACAAATGAAGACTCTTCACTTCTTAAATAATTCATGGAAGAAATGTGTCTATTGTCCGAAATGAAGCATTCATTATCCAATAGAGCTTCTACTGAACTGTTGAAGAATTGGCTCATATATTGAAATAGAGAAATACGAAAATCTTCATCAATTATGAACAGCTGTTTGAGGCCTGTCAAAGTAGTGTGGATCACTTCAAGTTCCTGGCCCTCTGTAGACATGAAGGACTGGGCTTGAAGCTCCAAAAAGTTAAACATTGAAAGCAATTGCTGACAATAAGATGCATTAGAAATTCCCTCAAGAACCTCTGCTGTCTTAAATAACAATGTAAATGCTTTACTGATGTTTTGGAAATTAAATTGCTTTATGATATCCAAAATGTGCTTTGAGATTTGTGTAAGGAAAGTCAGCAAAGAACCTCTACTCTGAATATTCCAGAATTCATAAATATATTGGCGAAATGAAGAATAAATTTGCAGAAGTAAAGCTGAATCCTGGTCCTTGAAGACATTTAGGTATATGTGAGTCAATATTTTATCAACTTCTTGTTTTTGAGGTTCAGAAAGGGCTGAGAAAAGAACAGATGCATTTTTCATAGCACAGACTGCGTTCAAAGCTTCCGAGACCTGTTCATGCCCCAAAAATCCAAATTCAGAGAGACGATTTATTATAGTCTCGCTTAAATGTACAAAATCTATGTTCATAGCTGGTGACTTAGGCCAATCTGAATGAAACAACTGGGAAAAGTTAAAACTTGTAGTCAGAATCTCATTTTCTGGGACAGAAAAATTTAAAAGTGTAAACAAGTTTTCCAATTTATCTCTTTTTTCTTTTGAAATGCCATAGAGCCATAATTCTAATAATTTGGGGTCAATTTCAAAAAGTATTAGTTCCATGAATCTTAAAAGATTTCTTGATTCCTTCCTTATCCAGTGACTTTTGAGAGTTTGCATGTTCCCAATCACTTCTTTGCCAAATTCCAAGAGTTTCTGAGCATCACTGGCAGATGGGTCTCTTTCTACACTTTTTAAATGATTTGTCCACAGATAAGTTATATTCAGAATATCTTCTGTGAGAGATGGGAGGTTATGGAAATTGGGAACAACGGAGGAGTCAAAAAGATTAGGCAACAATAATTTCTCAAAAAATTCCACAAATGATAAAAGAAATTTCATTTGTTCATCCTCAAGGGTGTGCAACTTTTCCATCATTAGAAGGTGCTTTGTGAAATTTAAAGCCCTGTAATTTTAATAGAATGATTTTAGTATTAGATAGAAAAATAAATTCGATTTATCAGGTTTCCAAGTTAATACTCATTTATTGATAAAAAAACATAAATGAAACATTTAATAGACAATATGTTGTCTATTAAATGTTTAATTACAACAGAAATTAAACTAATGTGAGCATTTGAAAGTGTTTTAAAAATCCACAATGAAGTTGTATACATTTAGCTTAAAATATTTCCTACCACCAAAAAGAATGCATTCTCAATTATTTTCCCCTGGCATATGTAACAATAAAATGTATGATTATTAAAGATAAATTTGCTGTTTATCACAGAAGAATCTTAGGATTTAATTCCACCACAAAATGTCTTGGCCTATAAAGGTAGCACAAATAGTTAAATGCATTAGAAACCATGTCTGTATGGCTTAAGGAAGGTGTGGGGATTCCCTTTCCTGGAAGGCAAGTCGAGTGTTCTTTCAACGTTACTATATACATCCTACGGTTATAAACTCATTATTATATATGAGGTAATTTATCTCCAGGTGTTTAATTTTAAAATACAGAGTTCTCAGAAGAGCAATTCAGACACTGTAAGTCCCCTACTGTAATAGAAATAAATCCACACTTGCAGAACTAACTTCTACTAACTCAGAAGTTACAAGTCCACTTTTGACATTCTTTGCGTTACATGTGTTTCAAAATTCAGGATGTTCATCCTTTAAAAACATAGCATGTCACAAATATCAGATATCTATTCATGCATCTCAGTAAGGGCTGGGGCAGCCCTGATCATCAACATATTAACACTTCATGAGTGATACCTGTGAATGATCTCATAGCATAGGATAATACACTTGAAACTGCTTCACATCAGTTCATGCTAAATCTCTGCTGAATGACTTCTGATGTCAACCATAAAAAAGCATCTATTTTCAGACTTTGTAAGAGTTCAGAATTGTGGGTAAAAAATTTTTTACCTTTACTGGCTATTAATGCTTTAAAGGGTAAATTACTTCCTAAGTTTTTTAACACTGTGCTCCTGTTGTGTAACATATTCTCTGACATAGGGCAGATAAAAGACCTATCAAAGGCAAGAATGCTGTTTTCCTCTCTGATATCTGAGACCTGAGCACACCACACAAAAATATAGACTTAATTTAGTTAGTTGTTATTTTTAGGACAGAATGACTACTTTGAAATAATTCCTGTGGGAAAAAATCCCACAGGGAAAGGCAAAGTTTTATTAAGAATTCAGCATAAACCTTGCCTAAATCCAGCCCTGCCTAGAAAGAAACGCCTAATTACTATCCAAGTTATTGTGCCTTGATAAAGGAGAATATAAAACTATCTTTATTTGTATTGGAAACTGAGAGGTTATGGAGTAGCAATATAATAAGAAATTGAAGTAAAAGTAGTACTACTAATAGTATTATTGCCGCATATTTTAATAATACTTTACAGTTTATAAAGCACTTTCACAACCGCAATCTTAGTTCATTCCTACAACAGCATTATTTTCATTTCATGAAAAAAGAAACTTTCTTTTTTCAACTGGCAGAGTCAGCTGTTCTTATGTGGCATAACTAGCACAAGACCCAGGTTTTCTCATTTCAAGTTCAGCTTTCTTAATATAAATTGCACTTAATGTTCAATAATATTTCATTCATTAAATCAACATCTAATTATCTAATATCTATCATGAAAGACACTGCCAGCTGCTATGGGTCTACAAATATAAAATTAAACGTGTTCTTGTGCACATACAGACTAATTTTGTGCTGTTTTTCCAGGGCTATTAAATTTTTGAGGCTTTTAGGAAAGAATTAAAAATCTGATATAGGCAAGGAACTGATTCTCCAGAGGGTCCATCCCCTTGTCCTTTCCTTGTTCCTACTAATAGTTGGGCTTAAGAAGTCCCATATGAATGACTAATCTCCATTCTAGACATATAGAAGAATGGTTCTCAAACAATGGTGTGCACCAAAACCATCTATAGAATGTGTGAAATATATAGAAACCTGAGTCCTTTACACAGAGTAAGATTTCATATGTCTGGGGCAAGGTGCAGGCATTAAAATTTACAGCAGTCTTCACAGATTTAATCCATTCTCAAGTTTGAGAGTTAGTGCTGTAATCTCCCATCATGTTCCAACACACCACACAAATAATAGAGTGTACCTTTAAACTGAACACACTATTCATAACCATACATAAAAATCTGCATTTCAATACGTGGACTGAAATAGGAGAGTAGAAAATAGTCAGAAAAATTTAGTTCCAAAGACCGCTTCTCTCTTCCAAGAGTCTCTGAAACTACCAGCATCTATAGTATTGATTTCCTGTCTAAACTCTAGGCAACTAGATAAGACGATTTTTCAAAAATAAATACTTTACTTTTGGAGCATCTATTATAAATCATGTTATTATTGAAGAAAAACCTTCTTACTAAAATCTGTATTTCCTTTCAAAATCCATTGAGTCATACATTCTATTAAACATCTTGAAACTTGACTCACATATTCTATTAACTATTTATTGAACAACGCATATGAAAGATTGTGTCAATACCTAAATCAGGTTCGTAAATTTTAAAGAGTGCACATTCTGTAATTAGGTTTTGATTATCTTCAGATGATAATTAAATCAAAACTTGGAAGTTAAATTCTGATAACTTACCTAGATATGGAAGTTATTGGAGAATTGAATAAGTTATTCAAAAATTGAAAATAATTATCACTGATGATTTTCCAATCCATGTTTTCTTCATAACAAGGAGATTCCTCAGAAAAAGCTAAATAAAAAGACATTTCCTGCATTAATTATAAGCTGGGTATAACACACAAATCTAATAAAGTGAAAAATGCTAAAGTAGTTCACCTAATATGATTGAAAATGTGAAAAAAAAGAAAAATAAAGGACGATTAGGAATCTTTCCAATTTGACTTTCGCTTCCTGATGAGATGAACCAATGACTGACCACTAAGCAATGTAAGAAACTGAACCATGAAAGATAGCAAGCAATGGGGCGAGACCAATGATTATCCCCGCTCACAGGTTTAAGACACAGTCCAGGCCATGGCACAAGAAGGAGAAACTGAGCCAGAGCCCAGTAGAAATGCTAAAAAGGGAAAAAGCTTAGACTCTGAAAGACAGCTATAAACCACAGGATGGAGTACCAGAGAAGGCTGCACAAGACAGGGAAACTGTCAGTGTGTTTCTCTCTACTAGGCAGATGAGTAATAATCAACACATGCATTTGAGGAAACTACCTGAGACCATGGAAAAACCTACCCAAACGAATTAAAAGTGGCTGGGCACGGTAGCTCACGCCTGTAATCCCAGCACTTTGGGAAGCCGAGGCAGGTGGATCACCTGAGGCCAGGAGTTCGAGACTAGCCTGGCCAACATGGTGAAACCCCATCTCTACTAAAAATACAAAAAGTTAGCCCAGTGTGGTAGGGGTGCCTGGTAAGTGTCTGGCGGTCAGGACCAGGAATATACTTTGTTTCTATCAGCCAGATTGAAATAAGCCATAATTCATTAGTCATTGAGTACAGTACAAAAAAGACGTCTTACTTCAGGAGTGGGAAGTATTTACAATCAGACTGAGCATTTTGCCAGTCCTGCCTAACAAATCTTAAAAACAAGATCCTAAAGAATCAAGTTACTTCAAGCGATTTGTTTAAAGATTATTTATAGGCATGCAAAAATAATTAACACAAAACAAGGTTGAAATTTGTAATATTTGGAATCCAGTAAAAAACTACCAGACGCATAAAGAGGCTGAAAAATATGACCCATAATGAAGAGAAAAACTAATCGATCAAAAATGACAGCAATGGCAGACCTAGCAGAAAGGTACATTAATCACATAAAATGGTTTAGTTATTTAGTTTATACTATTAGGTCGATGCAAAAGTAATTGCAGTTTTTGCCTTTAAAATATGGCAAATTTATTTAAAAGCAATTGCTTTTGCACCAACCTAATGTATAATTTACATGCTCAAAAAACGCAAAATTTGTAAGATTGAATAAAACAAGATCCAATTGCATGCTACACGTAAGAAATACACTTGAAACATAAGGACATAAACAAGTTACAAGTAAAAGGTTGGAAAAGGCATATCACCCTAACACTAATCTAAAGAAAGCTATCAGACAAAGTAGATTTCAGCAGATAACATAATAATTATTTCATGATGATAAAAGTATCAGTCAAGAACATATAATTAATTCTAAATGTTTGTGAACATTACAACAGAGCTTCACAACACATGAAACAAAAACTAATAAAAACCTAAGAAGAAAAGGATAGATCTACAATTAGAGTCAAGAGATTTCAATACTGCTCAAGACAAAATAGAAGTAAGGATACAGAAGATTTGAACACTATTAAACAACTTGATTTAATTGCTGCTTATAAAAAAAATGCCACCCAAAGACAACATAATATATATTCTTCTCCAGTGTATATGGAGCATTTATCAAGGTAGATCATATTGCAGGCCATAAAACAAGTCCTAATAAACTTGACAGGATTAAAGGCATACCAAGAATGTTCAATGATTAAAATGAAATTAAATTGGAAATTAATAACAGAAACATGTCTTGAAAATCCCAAATATTTGAAAAATATCACTTCTAAACAACTCAAAGATGAAAAAAGAAATCAAAAGAAAACGCAGATAGTACTCTGAACCGAATGAAA
This sequence comes from Saimiri boliviensis, assembly GCF_048565385.1. Lineage (NCBI taxonomy): Eukaryota > Metazoa > Chordata > Mammalia > Primates > Cebidae > Saimiri > Saimiri boliviensis. The sequence continues at coordinate 109,324,055 of NC_133458.1, forward strand.
ATGAAAGTACAACATTTGAGTATTTGTGGGATGCCTCCAAAAAACAGTATTTAGGGGAAAATGTATACCACTAAACTCCTACATTAGAAAAGAAAATTGTCTTAAATTGATAATCGCAACTTCCATGTAAAGAAATTAGATCAGTCAATTAAACCAAAACTAAGTAGAATAAAGAAAGAAGAGTGGAAATCAAGGAAATAAAAATAAAAACATTAGAGAAAAATGAATGAAATCAAAGGCTAGTTGTTTGAGAAGATCAATAATAAGACTGATAAGCCTCTAGGCAGAGTGATCAAGAAAAAGGGGCACAAATTACAAATATCAACTATGAGAATGGTGCTTTTACCACAGATTCTATACAAATAAGAGAATAATAGAACAGTTTAAAAAAAAAACCCTTATGATAATGAAATGAACAACTTGAATAGCCCTAACCCATTTTTAAAATTGAATTTTAATTAATTGATTTTAATTTATAATTAAATATCTTCTAATAAAGAACACCAAAAGCCTAGATGGCTTCATTAGTGAATTCTACCAACCATTTAGGTGAGAAATAATACCCATCCACCACAAATTCTTCCAGAAAATTGAAAATAAGAGAGCATTTCTGAACTCATTCTATGAGGTTATGATCACCTCTCAATAGAAGACAAAAACAAATTAAGAAAACACTACTAAAGACCACTGTCCTTCATAAAAACTGATGTAAAACATTAAACAAAATTTTAACAAATTAAATCTAGTAACAAACAAAAAGGCAATATATCTCGATCAAGTGGAGCTTATCTCAGTAACGCAAGGTTAATTTAACATTTAAAACCATCAATGCAATTTACGATATGACTAAAATTTAAAAGAAAAACTAAATTCAAAGACCTAGAACCAACCCAAATGCCCATCAATGATAGACTGGATAGGGAAAATGTGGTACATATACACCATGGAATATTATGCAGCCATCAAAAACGATGAGTTCACGTCCTTTGTAGGGACATGGATGAATCTGGAAACCATCATTCTCAGCAAACTGACACAAGAGCAGAAAATCAAACACCACATGTTCTCACTCGTAGGCGGGTGTTGAACAATGAAAACACACGGACACAGGGAGGGGAGCACTACACACTGGGGTCCATTGTGGGGAAATGGGGGAGGGACAGGGGGTGGGGAGGTGGGAAGAGATAGCATGGGGAGAAATGACAGATACAGGTGAGGGGAAGGAAGGCAGCAAACCACACTGCCACGTGTGTACCTATGCAACAATCTTGCATGTTCTTCACATGTACCCCAAAACCTAAAATGCAATAAAAAAAAGAAAAACTAAATTCAAAAAATTAAAAAGAAAAATCATCTCAATAGATGCAGAAAAGTATTTGACAAATCTGACATCTATTCCTGATTAAAAACTTTTGCCAAACTAGAAATAAAAGAAAACTTCCTTAACCCAGTTAGAGGTATCTATGAAAACCTATAGCTAACATTATACTCAATTGCCAAAAATTAAATGCTTCTCTTTCAGGATCAAGAAAAAGTCTAAGATGTTACCTTTCATCATTTCTATTCCATTTTGTACTAGAGGTTATAGCCAGTATAATAATAATGAATAAAGCAAATAAAAGGCACACAAAAACAACTGAACCATCTTTATTCACAGATAACATGATTTAGAGACAATCTGATAAAATCTATAAAAAACTAAAAAGAAAATTCAGCAAGTTTGCAGGATACAAGATGAATATACAAAAATGAAATATATATTTATATATGCATTTATATGAGAAACAAATTACTGAAGATTGAAATTTTTAAGAATCAAACCATTTATAAACGCATTAAAAGTATTAAATTCGTAGGGATAAATCTGACAAAAAACGTGAAAGATTTTTACCATGAAAACTACAAGGAGTTGTTAAGGAAAAACAAAGAAGACAAAATAAACGGAGTGATATGCCATGAGCTAGAACATTGAAAATAATTTAAAAGTTTTTCTCCCTTAATTCATCTATTGATTCAATTCAACCCTAGTTAAAATTCCAGCAGAATTTTGAGGAATCGACAAGCAGATTTTAAAATTCATATGGAAAGGCAAATGACCTAGAATAGCTAAAAGCAATTAAAAAAAAAAAGTCAAAGTTCTAATACTACCTGAATGTAAGCCTTCCTATAAAGCTATGATAACCAAGGTAGTCAACATTGGTATAAAGATATACAAATAGATCACTGGGATAAAATGGAGAGTCCAGAAAAAGACCCACATACATGTATTTATACAACTACTTTTTGACAAAGGTACAAAAGTAACTCAATGGAGAAAGAATAGCCTTCATAAGCAATTTTTCTGGAGCAACAGTTCCCCATTCTGATTGCAAAAGTAATCATAATACCACATACAAAAATTAGCGCAAAATGAATTATAGACCTAAATTTAGAACATAAATCTATTAAACTTATGGAAAAAAAATAGGCAAATATTTTTGCAAACTCGTGAGTTAGCAAAGTTTTCTTAGCTATACCACCAAAAGCAGGATCTATTAAAAAAACAAAAAGATAAACAAGACATCATCAAAATTAAAATTCTGCTCCTGGATTACTTTGTTCAGAAGAATGAAACGACAACCCAGAGAGTGAGAGGAAAAATTCACAAAGCATATGTCTGATAAAGACTTTGTATTCTGTATATATAGGAAAATTATAAACTAAATAATAACCCGATTTAAAAAGTAGGAAAGATTTGAATAAACAATATATGAACAAAAATACAGGTGGCATATAAGTCCATGAAAAGATAGGTGTTCAAAATTGTTACTCATATAAACAAATTAAATCCATAGTAGCATACCACTACAAACCTACTAGAACGATTGAAATTTAAAAACTGATCATACCAAGTGTTGCCAAGGAAGTGGAAGTATTTTGACTCTCATGGACTGCCAATGGGAGTGTAAAATGGTACAATAACTTTAAAAAACAGTTTGTGAGTTTTGTAAAAGGCTAAGCATATAACTAACACATAATCAAACCATTTTAATTTTAAGAAAAAGAAAGTATATTTCCAAGCAAGACTTGTATGTGAATGTTTACAGCAGCTTTGCTTGTAATAGCCAGAAAGAGTAAGCAACCCAATTGTGAATTGCATGAATGGATTGACAAACTGTGATACAGCCATATGATGGAATAGTACTCAGTGATCAAAGGAATGAACATACTACAACATGAATGAATCTCAAACTAATTAATGCTAATTAATGCTAATTATGCTAAATATGCAATATGTCCTTTTTTGTCTAACTTATTTTAATTTCCATTTATAAAAATCTCTAAAAAATAAAAACTCAAATATAGTGACAGCAGAGCAATGGTATCTGCTGACAGGCAGGGGGCCAAAATTGACTATACAGAGGAAGCTTTTGGGAGTGCTAGGCATTTTACAATCATTATTTATTTAATCTTCATAGCAACTCTATAAACTACGTAATTTTCATTTTACCAAGGATAAAACTAATTAAGAATGTGTCAGATGCAATGTTTGCTCCCAAGTCCATCTGCTTCCAAAACCCATGCCAAAACACCAAACAATCTATGATTTTATCTGCATCATAAAACTGTACTCCATAAATTTAACTAACTGTAAGATAGTCTATTGACTAAATGATGTCTTTATTATATCACATTCTTATCATGTCTTATCATACACAGTTGTTTTAACAGGAAAAGGAGGAAATAAAGAATGTATAAACTAATGATGAATGCATAACTTAATGATGAATGCATATCAAGAGCCAGTGTTTCTCAAACTTTCCTGTGCTTACAACTCACCTAGGAATGTTTTTAAAATGTATATTCTGATTCAGTAGGTCTGAAATGGGGCCACAATTCTACATATCGAACAAGATCCAGATAATGTTGATACTTTTTGTCCAGGGATCACACTTTGTGTAGCAAGGATGTAAGCAAATCAGGTGTGCACAATGCATGCAACACAAGCAAAAGAGAACAATCCAGATGGCCATCAATGATAGACTAGACAAAGAAAATGTGGCACATATCCACCATGGAATACTACACAGCCATAAAAAAAAAATGATGAGTTTGTGTCCTTTGCAGGGACTTGGATGAATCTGGAAACCATCATTCTCAGCAAACTGACACAAGAACAGAAAGCCAAGCACTGCATGTTCTCACTCATAGGCAGGTGTTGAACAATGAGAAAACATGGACTCAGGGAGGGGAGCATCACACACTGGGGGCAGTTGTGGAGGGATGGAGGGACAGTGGGGGGTGGGAAGAGTGGGGAGTGATAACATGGGGAGAAATGCTGGATATAGAATGCAACTATATGAAACAATCCTGCATGACCTGCACATGTAACCCAGAACCTAAAATAAAATTTTAAAAAAATAATAATAATAAAACAAAAAAAAGGGGGGGAAAAGAGAATACACAGTCTATTAATTTTCTTCGGTTAATATTCATCTCACCTTACCCATGTCTCTATATGATGATAAAAAATTTTTATGATGCATTCATTTGCTCAAAGCTTTAATATTTAAAAGTTCAGTATGGAAAGATCTGTGTGTCTGATGTCCCTGAGGAGACTATACCAAGCAAGTATTTAAACACTCTTCTTTCAGTTGCTACCTGTCAAATTCTACTCATTCCACAAGTTCTGGTTCAAACAACTCAAATTGTTATCTGCTCTGTATACCAGAGCTCTATGCTGACATCCACCTCCAAATGTGTCTATCTTTTCCAGCAACTTGGACTTTCTTAAGACTCCCCTATCAAGCTGTGGAATCTCCAGTGAAAAGTAGAGCTAAAATACCACTGAAATTAGAGTAAATGATATAAAAATATATAACCATATAGATGAAATGAATGGAAAAGGAAACAACAGCAGACAAGAAAGAATTAGAGGGAAGAAAGCAAATGGACAAGGGGTATCTGGCATACCAGAGAAGGAAAAGTTTAAGCTTAAACTTCAAGAAGAAGAAATCAAAAGAGAGTCAAGTCTGTTTCCTTCACAGAATCCCCCAAAGTCTCATGACTTACAGGTATAAGCATCTAATTATAAGTGTGAGAGGTGGAACTAAAAATATGCAGATGCGTTTAAATAAAATTTTGAGCAAGAATAAACTCTAACACACACTTTACATCACCCCAGCCAGGCAACGACTCCTCTCCTACGTCAGTAGAAAGCTAGAACTTGACTAATTTGCAGAAATAGAACCAGACTGATAGACAGCTTCCAGTAATAGACACAATTGATAGTATGGATGTCACAACATTACTGGAAATATTGGGGATTAATTTAACCTGTTACATCTGAACAGTGATATTTTCATCATCTCATTTTTTGTTTGTCTCCCATAATGCTGGCAGCCAGGTCTATTCCTTTTCATCTGTGTGGTGTTAGCAGGTATTTGAAGAATTCTGTTTTGTAGGCTTTGGAGAAATTGAACTACCTAAAAGAAAAGATGTGCCAAAAACTATGCCAATAACTGAGGATCATTTCATGGGAGGTTGGCTTACTGCCTCCTTATCCTCAGTGATGTCTTCCACTTTGCAAACCACTCCCTTTTACATGGCACTTCCCATCAGCATTCTAGTGCCTCATTCTTAAATATGAATGAACAGCCTAGAATCATTACAAACTGGAGAACGTTTACACATAAAAGACAGTTCACACAAAGGAAAAAAAGAAAAACCCAGAAGAAACAAAAAGTGCATATGCAAACTTTAAAATAAAGGCCTGTCTCGATGTGATTTTTAAAAAAGATGCAACAAGAGCAAAAAACTATTTTAATGAACATATTTAGAATAAGAAAAAGTTCTCAAAAATTAAAAATATGATTTTTAAAATCTTTAAAGAAGTATTTTAAATAAAATGGAGAAAATATCCCAGAAAGTAGAAGAAAAAATATCCTAAAAGATTATAAAGTTAGGAATTCATACAGGGGGTTCAACTGATGGCTAACAGGACTTCTAAAAAAAAAAAAAGAAAGAAAGAAAGGCAGGGTTTGAAATTCACAAAGAAATAATGAAAAAATATTTTCCAAATGTTTTTAAGTATCATACTAAAGAATACTAAAGTTTACCAGTGAGAAGTAAAAGGCGGTGGATAAGCTACATTAAAAAATTAGAAATTTTATCTTAAGAGCTTTTCAACAAGAACACTATAAACTAAAGTTCTTCCCAAACTTTTTGAAAACATGACATATAATAAATAAAAATACTTGTCAGGCTTACTGGAGTAAATAGAAGGATTCCTCGTAGCTAAAGGCTATCAGCTCAGCCTTAAAATTTCAGACTGAGAGAGTCAACATGCTGGCATATTGGCTTCAATATATCACGGTACATGATGCAAACTAATATCAAATTTATGTTTATCTGCCCAACTAAGTTACCAAATTTGAGAGTAAAACACAAAAGACATTTTAAGATATACAAGCTTTAAAAATCACCTACAAAATCTTCTCTGAAAAAGTTGCTGGAACATATACTTCTTTAGAACAAGGGTATAAACCAAGAAAGAAAAAACTTAGAATCCAGTAAACAAGCTCCAACACAGAAAGGCAGAGAAGGGACTCTTCAGGATATAGGTAAAAGAATCACCAGAGAGCGACCCCCGGCTCCAGGGGACCACAAAACTACAATTGGAGCATAAAGACCACAAAGCATTAAGCCAACAGGAAAAATAGAAGACAGTTATACATTTACAGATTATCTAACAGTTTTAACCATATTAATATCGTCCAGGTTTGGCAAGTGTGGGTTAAATTGGTGATTAATGTATAGAAAACTATCAAATGAAAATTATGAGACAATTATTAACTCAAGAAAAACAGAACAGTGTACAAGAAAGAATATGTGATCCTGGTCCCCATAAAATTAAGAAATGAACACTATTAATGTAGACATGGCACTCTAAGGCTGCTGCATTGAATTAACAAAAATGTGATTAAACTACATTGGTAAGATGGTAGAGGGGAAATATGCAAGGAAAAGAGAAGCATGTAAGAGAAGCAGTCCTCACTTTACACAGTAGAAAGTCAATAAATAATAGCTCATATAAAAAAGTCAAGCATTAGTGGAAGAGGCATATTCCTTACAAATAAAAAAGTAAAAGTCCTGAGCTGAATGAGTCTGCCTCTCAAAAATTAAAGTTGGAAAGGCATAGATCAGAGGACTCTTGTTTTTCATTTTGTCTTATATTTGACATCTTAATATACTATGTACTAATTTGAAGCAAATTAAAAACACATTTTAAAAACATAAATATGTATTTAACTTTTGAAGACTAATTTGGGCCCTTGTAACTCTCACCCAGTAGTTGTGGTGCCCCTCCCTGCCTGCAGAAACATAAAACAAGTTTTATCTCTAAAGCATCTGGCACAAATTGTATGGTTCATGACACACCAAGGAATGTATGCTTTAATGTTGATCCTGTATTAAATACTTATGCAACAGCAAAAGAAACTATTAACCAAGTAAACAGACAACCTACAGAATGGGGAAAAATATTTTAAATCTATGCATCCGACAAAAAGGTATTAGGCAGTAACATAAAGCCATTCAACTATATAAAGTTTTCCAGTAAAGATTAATATATGAACAATATACAAACCTATTATTTTAATTTTGGTTTATATCTTTACAACTTTTATAGAGCATAAAATATGTATCTAAATACACACAAAGGGCAATGAAAAGGGAATCAAATCAGAAGTCCATTAAACACACACTAAAAAGAGAGTAATGTAGGAAATGTGGGATAAGCAGTAAAGCAGTCAAAAAACAAATGGCAAATGGCAAAAGTAAATCTTTCCCTAACAGTAATTACTTTAAATGCAAATGGATTAAGTTCCCCTATCTAAAGACACAAATTAGTATAATAAATGATAATATAGGATCCAACTTCATGCTGTTTTCGAAAGAAGCACTTTGGATCTAAGGACACACATAAATCAACATAGAAAGAGTGATAAAAGATATTTCATGAAAATAGTAACCAAAAGCAAATAAGGCATCTATACCCACACTACACAAATAGACTTTAAGTAAAAAACTGTTATAAGAGACAAAGAAGGACATTATGTAATGATAAAAGAATCAAGTAACCAAAACAGATAAAAGAAGTATTAATATCTATGCACCAAACATCAGAGCTCCTAAATAAATGAAGCAAACATTGACAAAATTGAAGAGAAAAATAACAGTTCTACAAGGAGACTTCAGTACCCCACTTTTAGTAATATATAGAACAACCATACAAAATGTCAGTAAGAAAAAAAGAAAAAGGAAATAGAGAAATTGAACAACACTACAGAAAAAATAGACCTAATAAACATGTACAAAGCACTCCACTCAACAGCAGCACAATACGCATTTTTCTCAAGTCTACATGGAACATTCTCCAAGATAAACTATACATTAGGCTACAAAACAAGTCTTAATATATTTTAAAAGACTGAAATAATACAAAGTGTATTTTCTTATTACAATGGAATAAAACTAGAAATTAATAGTAGAAACAAAACTGGAAAATGTGGGGAAATTGGGTCATACACTCCCAAACAAATAGGTCAAAGAAGAAATCACAAGGAAAATTAGAAACTATTGTGAGATAATTGAAAATAAAACACAACATACCAAAACTTAATGAGACACAGGGGAAACAGCACTAAGGGTGTGAATGTTTATATTTTTTAAAAAAGATCACAAACTATTAACTTTATGCCTTAAGGATGTAGAAAGAGAACAGACTAAGCCCAAAGCTAGCAAAAGAAAGGAACTACTAATTATTAGAACAGAGATAAATGAAATATAGAAAAGAGAATCAACAAACCCAAAAGTTAATTATTTTAAAAGATCAACAATATTGACAAATTATTAACTAGATTGACAAAGGAAAACATGAGAAGACTCCAGTAACTACAACCATATACCAAAAAAAAAGAGCATTACAATTGGTTTTATAGAAATAAAAAGGATTACTGGAGAATACTATGAACAACTGCATATCAAAAAATTAGATAACCTAGAGGAGTGGGTAAGACCCTAGAATTCATCTACCTAGAAAATCAGAACAGACTAAGAACTAGGAAGGAGCTTGAATTAGTAATAAAAAAATCTTCCAACCATCAAAATCCCAGAACCTAAATAGCTTCACTGGTAAATTCTACCAAATATTTAAACAAAAATTAACACCAATCCTCCTCAAATTCTTCCAAAATAATGAAGAAAAAAGAACACTTTCAAATGCTATGAGATCAGCTTTACCCTGAGACCAAAGCCAGACAAAGACAGCACAAGAAAGGAAAAGCATAGACCAGTATCCCTGATAAACACTGATGCAAAAACTAAACAAAATGCTAGCAAATAGAATTCAATAGCAAAATGTTTACAGCAGCGTAATTCGCAATTGCAAAAATGTGGAACCAGCTCTAATGCCCATCAATCAATGAGTGGATGAAGAAATTGTGGTGTATATACAAGCCATGGAATACTACTCAGCCATAAAAGGGAACAAAATAATGGCATTTGCAGTAGATGGAATGAGAGACCATTATTCTAAGTGTAGTAACTCAGGAATGGAAAACCCCAAATATTGTATGTTTTCACTCATAAGTGGGAGCTAAGCTATGAGGATGCAAAGGCATAAGAGTGATACAGTGGACTTTGGAGGTTGGGGGAAGGGTGGCAGGGGAGTTAGGGATAAAAGACTACAAATTGGGTATAGTATATATTGCTCAGGTGATGAATGCACCAAAATCTCAGAAATCACCACTAAAGAAATTCATGTAACCAAACACCACTTGTTCCCCCAAAATCTATGAAAATAAAAAAACAAATACAGGCATAAAACAAAACAAAAACAGAACTCAATATCAAAAAAAAAGAGAGAGAGAGAGAATTAAAAGGATTATACATCATAAACAAGTGGCATTTATTCTTATAATGCAAAGATGGCTCAATACACAAAAATAAGTCAATGCAATATACCACACTAACAGAATGAAGGAAAGAAAACACATAATCATCTCAACTGAGGCAAACAAAAAAATTCGACAAAATTTAACACCCTTTCATAACACTTAACAAACTAGGAATGGAACACTACCTCAACATGATAAGCCCATAATGAAAAGCTCCCAGCAAACAGCATACTCAATGGTAAAAGACAAAGCGCTTCTGCTTCGGGCAGAAACAAGGCAAGGGTGACACTTTTGCCACTGGTACTCAACAGAGTACTGGAAGCTCAAGCCACAGCAATTAGGAGAAAAAGAAAAGAAAGAAAAGAAAGGAGGGAAGGGAGGAAGGGAGGAAGAGAGGGAGGAAGGAACGGAGGGAGGGAGGAAGCTGAAAAGGAAAGAGATGAGCTGTTAACGTAGTAACAAGTAAATATATTTGGTCTAGGCCATTGTTTCTTGGCACATTGCTCCTAAGACCCTTGGAATATAGGAAGTGGTGTCTTTTGCATGCTAATGAATGACTGGTGACTAGGAGCTGCTGGATAGCTTCAGAATGGGGGCTGATCGTCAGGGGAACCAACCCTGTAATTAGAAGGTTGGAACTTCCAGGTTCTCCCTCCTCTCATTTCCTTACCTGCCCTCTAACCTCTAGGTAAAGGAAAGAGGGAGGGAGGTTTAATTTAATTGGCTATTAATTAAATCATTAATAGCCAATGATTTAATATATCATGCCTACATAAAAAAGCTTCCATAAAAACCCAAAAGGACAGTGTTCAGAGTATTTGTAGGTTGATGAGCACATGGAGGTGCTGGGAGGGTGGCAGGCCTGGAGAGGGCATAGAAGCTCCATGCCCCCCCATACCTTGCCCTATGTATTTCTTCCATCTGCTGTCCCTAAATTATATCTGCTTAATAAACCAGAAACCTAGTAAGCAAACTGTTTTTCTGCATTCTGTGATTTGTACTAGCAAATTATTGAACACAATGAGGGGCTAATGCAAATCCTGATTTATAGCCAGTTGGTCAGAAGTCAGAAGGGAGACCTGGACTTGGGGTTGGCATCTGAAGTAGGGGCAGTCTTGTGGGACTGAAGCCTTAACCTGTAGGATCTGATGCTAATTCCATGTAGATAGTGCCAGAATTGAATTGAATTGCTGGACATCCAATTAGTACCAACGGAGAAGTAGAGAATTGCTTATTGTGGGAGAATTGCTTATTGTGGAAGAATCCACACATATGGTCACAGCAGTGTTGGAAGTGTTGAGTATAGAAAAACAGTTTGTGTTTTCTTCTACAGGAGCATGGGATGTTGTCCCCAGTGTGAGCAGCTGTCTTAATGCTAAGTAAAGTGAGAAGGCCCACAGCAGAAAATCTGGACTGTTATGAGTAGGATCATGACGAGTCTACATAAAGAAGTATTTATCATCCAAACTAGTACAGTTTTGAGAGTAAAAGGATTCACTATTAGAAATATTGCAGGAACGCCGGGCGCGGTGGCTCAAGCCTGTAATCCCAGCACTTTCGGAGGCCGAGGCGGGTGGATCACGAGGTCGAGAGATCGAGACCATCCTGGTCAACATGGTGAAACCCCGTCTCTACTAAAAATACAAAAAATTAGCTGGGCATGGTGGCGCGTGGCTGTAATCCCAGCTACTCAGGAGGCTGAGGCAGGAGAATTGCCTGAACCCAGGAGGCAGAGGTTGCGGTGAGCCGAGATCGTGCCATTGCACTCCAGCCTGGGTAACAAGAGCGAAACTCCGTCTCAAAAAAAAAAAAAAAAAAAAAGAAATATTGCAGGAACAATGTGGCCCAGTCAAACAAGGACTTCTGGTAAGTCTTACCGTAATTGATAAGAAAAATTTGTATGAAGTAATCACAATGCCAAATTGTGCTTAGAGATCCACCATATTAAGCCCCACCTTGTTAAATAGGATAGACTGTCAGGAAATCATGTCACCTCACTAAAGGGGAGAAGATACCCCTTCCTGTAGTTAGGCTACTGACTTACCTGATAGTCTGTTCTGGAAACTCTCTTGCATATTTACATATTGAGCCACTTCGCAAGTCTTCCTGATAAACTTTATAAAGGCTTTCCAGTAATATGCTTGTTCCAGGGAAAATTGTGCTTTTTCAAGTGTATGAAATATCCTGCAGTCAAAAAGAATCCAGAGAAAATTAAATTTAAAAACGATCTTGCAGATGACAGATCATTATAAATTTATCTAAAAACAAATATATGCAAATGTATGGCAGTCCACTTATATAAGGAAATAGAATCTTTCCAATAGCTCTATTAATTTTTTAAGTTTGTTTAGAAACTTCTCTACCTTAATTTGAAAATGAGGAATAGCAATTTATGAGAATATATAAAATATAAGACAAAATAAATCGAGAAGAAAAAAAGGAGGGAAATTAAAGGCCATAATAGGAAGTAAATTTTAGGTTAAGAAAATATATATTCCCTATTTGACATAGTTGACGAAGAACTTCCTAGAAGTCAAGGAAAATGGAAATTGATCACATATATAGTTCACAGAGTTATAAAATAAAAACAAGGCAAATTTTCTGTAGAGTTACAGCTCCCAAGAGAAGCTCCTTCCCATTGGTAGTTAATGCATGATTTCTGAGTAATGAAGTAAACAAGAACTTCAATCACATGCACACATTGGACTTCACAGGGATCCTCAATTTCTTATGAAAGATCACGTCAGTGGTTAAATTAAGGGAACTGTTTCATATTTTACAGTTTTTAGATGCTTTCCAACAATACCAGTAGGTTAATATTTTTTAAATATATTGAACTTCTTTCTATTAGAAATATAATCTACCATAGTGATCTATCATTTGTGTTGAAAGGGCAGTTGAAATCATTTTGATGTCCAATTTGTTTATAAGTTTTTCACCAAACATGTACTTACACTATGGAGACAAGCTGGTGCTTACAGTCACTAGAAAAGACTCCATTCTCAGGAGAGGGATCAGCTCCTAGCAGCAGGAAGAGCCGAGTACAGGAAAGGCTTGCTTCTGACAGCTGCATCTGAAGTTCCTGCCAGTCCAAATATTCTTCAGGTCTTAAAACTGGCATGCTTGTGTGCCAAGTAAAGACCTCTTGCAAAATACGATCCTTAACAGGAAAAGAAGATAATTGCTTATAACAAACCAATTCAAACGTGGGTATTTGAGATGCAGCCTTTACCTTGTACCGCTTAACAAAGGGTCCACTCAAATTATACATCAAAAATCACGCCCTATGGCATGGTAAGTAAGTCATAGTTCTAGACTTGAATTTTTACTCATGTTCAAGTTAATATGTCCCAAAATAAAACCTAATCCAATAATAAAGTAGAATGGGACCCAGTGTCGTAGCCATCTGTGTTAGCTAGTAGCGACAAGTAGCCTGTGACCCAGACCCCCTGAGAGTCTTGTTCTTAGTACCACCTTCTATAATTATTCTAGGCTGAGTTCTGGCTGACATGATCCTATAAAATGCAGCAGAAGTGAACTGTGCCAATTCCAGGTCTACCTTCTCTGAGTGGCAGCTCCTGCTCTCCCTCCCTGCCTGTTCTTGCTTGTTTGGGGGATCCCTGTATAGCCATGTCAGAAGTCTGGCTAGCCTGCTGAAAGGCCACATGGAGAAGCTACCTGGAGAAGAGACACCTTGAGTCTTTGAGGAGAATGAGAGGCCTTTGTCTCAGTGTCCCAGCTGACCAGACTCCAGCCCCCACAGCCATCTGACTGCAACTACATTAATGATGTCCAGTAAGAACATCAGAAGAACCACCCCGCTGAGCCCAGTCAACACAGAGGCAGAAGAGAGAAAACAGAATGTGTTTTGTTTTAGGTTACTGAGCTTTGGGGTGATTTGTTAGTGATATGTATCCTAGGCATCATTAGAAAGGGTATCTCATGTATATGTAACCTATAAAATATATAGTTCCATGCTTTATATGAGGCTATAAGTTAAGCTTTACACATAAAATTTGGGATGAGATTTCTGCATGGAAGGAGCTGATATCCAGTAGCAAGAAAGATGTTTGCAAACAGGTAATGTTTTCTGTGCCTGCATGCATTCATATACGCTTTTCTTCTTTATTTTTTTTCTTTTCTTTTTTCTTTTTTTAGATAGGGTCTCACTCTGTCACCCAAGCTGGAGTGCAATGGTGTGATCATGGCTCACTGCAGCCTTGACCTGCTGGGCTCAAGCAACTCTCCCACCTCAGCCTCCTGAGTAGCTGATACTACAGGCACATGCCACCACATCTGGCTAATTTTTATTTTTGTAGAGATGGAGTTCAGCCATGTTTCCCAGGTTGGTCTTAAACTCCGGGGCTCAAATGATCTACCCACCTAGACCTCCCAAAATGCTGGGACTACAGGCATGAGCCACCATGCCCAGCCCTTCACATATACTTTGCTGTCTGCCTAGCATCCCCTCCTGACTTCTTTTCAAATCTTACACCTCATCTAAGGCTCACTGACTTATTTGAAAAGACTCCTAGATGCTTAGTACCAAGGGTCTCATCACTGTTTGCCCTTCTCTACCAAAATAGTGTTTGTACTCCCTTCCACATACCATCATGCCCAGAGTAGATGCTAAGAAACAACTGATGGAATTATACACACTATGCAATTACAATCTCAATTTTCATTTTGCTGTGACATCATTTATATTTCACTAATTTCATTATTTCACTGGTTTTATTTCCATGGTATATAAGGAAGGATACTAAAAAATAAAATAGGTAATACTGAGGAAGAAAAATGAACTCTAAAAATATAAATACTGTATTTTTAATTCTCAGTAAGAAGAATATGGACTAGAACTTGGCAAAATAATCTTTCCAAACAAATCACTCAACATTCTGCAGTGGCACTTGAACACTCAATAGAGGTAGCTCATTGTCCTTGGCAGTTTTACATGAGAAGAACATGACTTTTAAAGCCTGTGACTACTCAAAGCCACAGTTTTGCTGGGATTGACTGATCACCAGAGAGATTCCTCTACTTTTGTTAGCATGTGCAGCCAAGAATGAAGCAGATCAAGGAGCCAGCAAGCCAGAAAAGTAGAAATGGCATGGTTTGAAAATTTGACGAATTTCAAGTAGGTTTTGGCCAGGTGGGTGGCACACAACCTTTCAAACAGTCATATAGGAGGGTCAGCATTGAAGGGCAGCTGGAGTTCAGAGAGCCACCTTCCTTTAAGTTTATGGGCTCATGGCAACATTTTCCTCATTGAAACTCCGGGTTAAATATTAGCATCTTTGGTGAATTTAATCTCAAAAATTAGTTCACTGGTGCTCTTAGAGGAGCTAAGACGGTAGAATACTTACAGCATCCTCCACTGAACCAAGCAGCTTGTTTAACACACTGGTCTTGGAGGAGTTACAATAGCACAACAGTCCCTGGAAACCAACCCATATGCTGGAGTTTCCAGAGGGCAAGACCGCCTTCTCAGACAAATGACCATTTGAGCAGAGAGCATTCTTCATCAACATCTAAAAGATTAATAAGAATGGGAAGGAGTAACATTTATAGAGGCTTAGATACCCTCTTCCTGAGCTCAAGAACTGCAAATATAATAAGCAATGACAAACATTTTAAACACAACATAAATTTTTGGAAAATCTGCATATTGTTCTCTTATTTTGCCAGCACAATTCACAACAGGAGAAAAATTGAATATTGCATGAGCTTCTTGAATGTTTTATTAAAATTATTTATTTACAATTCTTTGCTGTGCCTTACCTGCTTTAGCTCCCAAAAGAACACATCCTTTTCCAGTTTCAACTGGTCAAGTCCAAACTGTTTAAAATCATTAGCTGATGTCTCCAGGCAAATGAGGACTTCTGCATAATAGACAAATTCATTTATTATTCACTAAGGTAGGCTACTTCTACACATGGCCACGCATCAAGAAACTGAATTCTGAACACATAGATTTTTTTTTAAAAACTTGACCTATTATTATGTATTTTATTCTCTTCCTCAGAAAGGAAAACAGAAGTCATTGTAAATCATTTTATCCTTTCTGAAGACTCATGAGAATGTGTTTTTAGTTACAGAAGAGTTTTGCTTGTAAAGTAACATCCTCCTCATTTGTTCCCTCTCCTCCCCGAGAAAATGCAAAGGCAGCAGCCCATGGGAGCAAAAGTGCAAACCTGACTTCCCCAGAAGAGGGCAAAGGAAATCATGCTTAGCATAGTCAAGAAAGTTTAAAGAAAGGCATTCTATAAACCCACGGGAAACATGCTAACCCTACCAGACGCCAAGGAGCAGCAGTAACAGGAGGTGGCAGAAGGAACTGAATACGAAAGATTCACTTATTCACAATGTACTCTGGTTCCTTTCCAGCCTGAAAACCATGGATGCTGCTGCGAATGTGAAAGTCAACCCAGCCCTAGGACACTGCTTGTCACAGGCCACATCAAGGATGCACTCTTCACTGTGCCCTCATTGTTTATTTAGCCTTGGTGTGCCGTATTTTAAATTCCCTAGAAGGCATCAGAGCGAAGCATAAATATGCTTTCAACACCAGCCAACTTATCTTCAACTTTACAATGTTGTCAGGCAGTTTCAAGTCCATTTTCCAATAAATTTCACATTTACACTTAGTGAGTCAGGGACAAATAACACCAGAACTAGCTTACCTTGGACAAAATGTAAATTCTGAGCAATCACGTTTCTGAGAGCTCCATCAAGCTGAAGAAATCTCTTCAGTGCCGGCCACTGGGGCAGGTTTTGCAGCACGCTTTGCAATTTCCAGAGATGCTGTAAGCTGAGGGCAAAAATAAATAAATGAAATATAATGAAAAGTAGTTCAAAGTGCCAACTAGGGAAATAAAAATTTCATTCAAAGGAAAATTTTCCACTGCTTTGAGAAGTGTGTTCACAGACCGAAAGTCTCACTTCATCACACAACCAGATTCTTGACAAATTGCATTGTTTGAATCAGCTGATTTCGAGATGTTTTTGGTACTAAATATGAATTAAACATTCTCTTTACCCCAAAATGAAAAAGCATATTCCTAGTAGTGTCTAAAAGAAGTGAGGGTTAGGATAAAGTTTCACATGGGATCTAAAAACACTTGCCTTGAAGTTAATGAGATACAGAAAAATATTTTGAGAAAAGTTTCAAATACAGAGATGGTGTGTGGTGGTATACAGGACCATCACAGTGGTACCAACTTAGGCAAATTAGCAATGCCTGTAGGATTCTCCAAGGTCAAAGGAAGAATGAAGAGCCAGGCAGCTCAATACAAATAGTCCTCGGAGTGTCAGACTAACGGGCTCCAGACAGGGAAGAAATAACTGAGAGAGAAGCTGGAAAGAAAATGAGTTTAATAATGTGAAGAACCTGGAATAAATATGGGACAGGAAGGAGCAAGACACAGCCACACCATGGGAAGCAGAACTGCCCAGAGCAGATGAGTCCAAGCTTTCTGTGTCTTTGAGGAACTGCATGGAATCCTCGCCCGTAATAAACAAGGCAAGCCACAAAAAGAGAAAAGCAGAAAGGGTTGAGCTACTTGTAGCCTAAGCAGAATATTCCACTGGCTGGAGACATGCCACAGCTTTGAGCCCCTGGTGTCCATCTGGACTTCTGTCCCATAGTGGTCAGTCTCTTCACGGACCTTGATAGTTTGGGGTTGAACACAGGCTTGATAAATAGTTGCTGCTATTCTCTAGCTGGACGGCTGATGGACCTGACCACTGTAGAGGGTATAGAGAGAGTGAGCAAGGCCCCCATGATAATTCTCCTATGAGACACCAGCAGGAAGAGATACCCATCCCCATGTCATCACCCTACAAGGTGGAGCAACTGCTGCATCACATCCTCATGCTTGGGCTTTCTAGCTGCTGACCAGATTCTTGACACCTTGTGCTGGTGTAAAGCTGGAAGCATGGCTTTTGGAACTGGCCATCTGCAGAATGAAGTGGTCTTAGATTAGTCATTGCTCTGACTTTTTGGGTTACACTGAGAAGGAAGCAGAGTGGCTCTTGGAAAGAACCAGAAGGTGAGAAGATTATTTTATTTTCCCCAAGGAAAAGAGAAACGCTGCATGACTTGGAATCTGGATCTTGCTGTCAAGTGTCTTTAAGTTCTGACAAGTAAGGGTACCACACGGGGCCAGACCCTAGGGACTATTCCTCTCACATCTGTGAACAGACACTTTACAGCAACATGTGACATTGAACGGTGAGTCCTTGCTGGAGGGCCTGGAGGCACCTCTGTGAGTCCTTGCCTTGCCAAAATCCACACTATCTGCTAGAGCCTGGGTGAAGAGCTCCCACACCTCAGCCACTCTGACTGCAGGGATGTGGGCAGGAACCTGGAGAAGACAGAACCTGAAGAAAAGGCAGTCTATAATGACACAAATAACTCAGCAGAAAACTGAGGGTCTGGTGTGATTTCCATTTCTTTTAAGTGAACATTGTGGCTTAGGAAGAAAAAAAGATGTGAACAATTGGCTACGGAGACAGGGTAGGAAAAAAGGGATGGGGTTTCCTGAACCAAAGCTAATGATAAAAGATACACAGTTTTCTGCTAAGAATGCATGTGATTCTCAGAAAGATTTAAAGAAGGCTGAAGGCAACCACGTGTGATGGCTCATGCCTGTAATTCCAGCATTTGGGAGTCTGAGGAAGGTGAATCATTTAAGGTCAGGAGTTCAAGACCAGCCTGGCCAACATGATGAAACCCCTTCTCTACTAAAAATACAAAAATTAGCCAGGTGGTAGTGGTGTGCGCCTGTAATCCCAGCTACTCAGGAGGCTGAGGCAGGAGAATCGCTTGAGCCTGAGAGGCTGAGGCTGCAGTGAGCCGAGATCGTGCCACTGCCCACTGCACTCCAGTCTGGGCAACAGAGTGAGACCCTGTCTCAAAAAAAAAAAAAAGAGCTGAAGACAAATGACTGCTTTATTTGAAATACTGAATTGAAGAAACAAGGATTAAACTTCACAAAGGACTTAATAGATATATCAACATGTAGAACAACAATAAAATACTAAGGTAGAGAAGGAGGTACTCAGCAAATGCTTAGCAGGCAAAACAGAGGAGAGAATTTGTGCCATAGGAATGGTAGATAAGAAATCACACAATACAGAGGAGAAAACAATTAGAATCTCTCTCTCTCTCTCTCTCTCTCTCACACACACACACACACACACACACACACACACACTAGCACCTACTGGGATGGGACTCACGACTCCACATAAAACTAAGAGAAAAAATTTACTTTGAAAATAATAGAATTAACAAAAGGGATTAGTCTTGAAGATAGGTATGAAGTGCCATCTCACACCCATGTAGGAAAATCAGTGAATTTGTAAAGAGAAGAAGGATGGCAGGAGAGAGTGGTGGGTTTAGAGATTAGCAGATTTTGGTGGCAGGGACTGAAGTTTTAGGGCATCCACTCAGAGCATGAGGCCTCTCAGCACGGGGGTCTCTGTCGATCCCAGTAGCAGTCTGCCACCTCTTGGCTGTCACAGCTTTGGCCCTTCTGTTGGCTTCCCTATGGGATGGACTCCTGGCTTGGTAATGGCATTGCTAGATGATTGCTAAGGCCCTCGCTAGTTTTTAGTTCCTGGTTTGCTGGAGACTTGGCACACAACTGCCCAATGGTCCTGTCTCATTTGTTAAGAAGGAATCATCTGTAACAGCTAAGAGGTGGCAGTTTTCTATTACATGCAACAAAAGCAGCATCCAAATACAAATGGAGGCTTCAGGCCAGGCTTGGTGGCTCACACCTGGAATTCCAGCACTTTGGGATGCCAAAGAGGGCAGATTACTTGAGGCTAGGAATTTAAGACCAGCCTGGCCAACATGGTGAAACTGTGTCTCTACTAAAAATGCAAAAATTAGCTGGGCACGAAGGCATGCCTGTAATCTCAGCTACTCAGGGGGCTGAGGCAAAAGAATCACTTGAACCCAGGAGGTGAAGGCTGCAATGAGCTGATATCATGCCATTGCACTTCAGCCTGGGAGACAGAGCAAGCCTCTGTCTCAAATAAACACACACACACACACACACACACACACACACACACACACACACACACACACAGCAGATGGACAGCAAAGCCAGTGTTTGGGCCTCATCTTCCTGGCACTGAGAATGTGTGGAAATTATATATGGGGACAGAAGAATGCAGGCTGTCCTAGCTTTGTACTTAGAGTGTGATGTAGCCTTCAGCTTCCCCAATCTCCATAGACTGAGCCAGGTAGAGCTTCCAGGTTCAATCCCCTGGCCTGGCACAGAGCAGGCAGAATCCTAGGCTAAAGTGCCAGGGAGAGTTCGAGGCATGTAGGACAATTAAGGTGACTTAATGTGGTGTTTCTATTAATGTTCATTAAGTAACAGACCAACAGGGAGGTTTTCAACATCCCCAGCGCAATGTCGTGGCATTTGTTTATTTAAGACAGATGTTTTGTCCCTGCCCTTTGCCTAGATCACTGCTTCAAGGCATCCTTGCTGGCGCCCTGCGACCATCCTCCTACAGCTCTGATGGCCCTGATGGGAAACCATACTGCCACCTCAAGCACCAGTACCTCATGCCCCAGAACATCTCTTAAGCAAAAGTTAGGAAACAGGGCCTTCAAAAGCAAGATCCTGTTTGCTAACGGTTCCAGAAAATGTGAAAAAACTGGAAGTGTGTAGAATTGCTATTTGTTAAGTAATCATAATAACACAACACGGTCCCATCCAATTCTGTCATCTCAACTCTCCTTCATGGTACGCAGAGAGCAACAGTTTGTCTGACCTGGTTTGAAATGAACATTTTTGAGATAATATTGAGAAATCACATTGTTCTTTTCCAAGGAGAGCCTTAACTTCAGAAGGATAGTAAGATTCAAGTTACTACAAACTGCCACACCTACTGAGGAAAAAGATGTAGTTGGCTATTTTGGTGAATAAATTGTGGTTATCTTAAGAAGGAAGAAACAAATTCCACCATTTCCTACTTCTAAAATATTTCTGGACCTTATGTAAACACTTCAACTATACAAAATCTTTAAGTAAATATAAAAACATACTTTTACAAGAGGAAGATTCTAGGAAAACAGCTACTCGTGTAAAGTCGTTCTGTATATGAAAATGCCTCTGAAATGTATTTATTCATTTTTAAACAAATGCCAAAGACATAAAATCTAAAATCCAGGAAACCGACACCTTCTCAAATATTGCTCCCACATTAGGTCAATTTCAGCCTCTGAACAGGCATCCAGAGAGCTGCAAAACCTTCTATCCTGGTGATGGTCCACAATGAAAGCCTTTGATATCCCATTTGCTAACTAGAAATTCATTGTCTGGCTGTAGTTTACAGAATGTGTTTTTAACAGTATTATTATGCTCTCTTTAAAATTTAGTGCTGTCTACCTAATCAATAATCAAACAGGGAAATGCGCCTTACATCTTTGGAAATGTGTGATTATCTTTTGGGCCATCTGCTGCCAAGCTATCATTCAGGAGGAGCAGCACCGTGTGCAGAGCTTCCACCACCTTCCCGGGCGTACTCTCTTCTTCAAACTGATTCCTGAGAGCCTCCAGACCGTGGCCCATGCCTCTGAGTATCTTCTGAAGCAGACTACCCTGTTGCCACTGATCAAACACCTACAAATTTGGAAACAAAAATGCAACCATTAATAATAGCAAACTGGAAAGAATAGTATTTAGTTAAGAAATATGAACAGACCAGTCTAGATGACAATCTTTTTTTTTTTTTTTTAGAAAATGAGAATGTCTGTTAGCAATTGCATTATGATTTAATTTCTACTCAGAAATTAAAGATTTCATGTTGCAACAATGGATGCACACAACTTTATAATCTCTGCCTTATTTCTGTTTATTCTCCCAAGATTAAAAAAAGAGAGAGAGAAGGGAATAACATACACCTTTAAACAAGTGAAATATAATTTAAAACCTAAACTGACATATTTAGGATAGCATATTTGCATATTTTTAAATATATACCAAAGTTAATACATATTTACCAAGTGCTATTTTATGACATGGACATGGGGAGGGTGATACTGATGTCAATTAGCAATGTGGTTTATCATCGACATTATACCAAAACAGATCATTCTTGCCCAAGCCTGATAGCATGCGGAGGTGCATAATGTACACCTATGTGTGCTAACCACACCTTAAATAACCAGGAGTTATTTCACCCAGATAGTGCACAAAGCAAGGGTGTCCACTAGACCATTGGATGCTGGTCATTTCAGCACTGTCCCTTGATTATTTTAGTGCTGGATGACTTTAGTACCATAAAGCAGATGATAACACCTATATATTTTTAATGATGTTTTGTCCACTATTTGAGATTTGGCCTTTATAAATGACACATCCAGGAGAGAACAAAATTAAAGAGATATGTTCTTTAAGGAAAAACATGAGATGGAGATGGCAAAGCCTGATAAACCAAATGGGAAGTGACTGCCATGAGAGCTCTGCCTCAGTCTCCAAAACCTCCTCAAGAAGCACAAAGCTGGCCAGGCGCGGTGGCTCAAGCCTGTAATCCCAGCACTTTCGGAGGCCGAGGCGGGTGGATCACGAGGTCAAGAGATCAAGACCATCCTGGTCAACATGGTGAAACCCCGTCTCTACTAAAAATACAAAAATTAGCTGGGCATGGTGGCACGTGCCTGAAATCCCAGCTACTCAGGAGGCTGAGGCAGGAGAATTGCCTGAACCCAGGAGGCCGAGGTTGCGGTGAGCCAAGATCGTTCCATTGCACTCTAGCCTGGGTAGCAAGAGCGAAACTCGGTCTCGGGGGAAAAAAAAAAAAAAAAAAGAAGCACAAAGCTGTGAAACAGCCAGGGCCCCATGAGCTTCTGAGGCCAGGAGCGATCTAATCACTCAGGCACTCTGCCCTACACCAACATCTCTGTAAAGACAGACTAGAGCCTCCCTTCGAGCTGCTAAATTACAGTCACTGAAATCACAGTCACTGTTTGTGCACAGAGCTTCTGGTCAAAACAAGAGTGAAGGAACAAGGCCAGTCCAGAGCTCAAAGTGCTGCAGGGATGCTGAATGCCAGCATGCAAACATCCAAGGAGCTGGTCATAGTAGTCCAGGGGATTCTCATGCACCAACAACAGAGCATGGGTCTAGGAACTTCTGAGTTGCCAAGGTGTGTATGCAAGCCTAAGATGGACAGTTTGGCGATGATGGTTGAGGGCCTAGGCCTAAGGAGCTGGGGCCAGTTGATGCATATGAGATAAGGTGCACTCAATGGCCAGGATATGGGTATCCTAAGACCCTTTCCTGGGAGGGACATAAAATCCAACAGTAAACAACATCATGGGGATGGGAGAATGGATTTGGACCCTCAAACTGGCACACCTTTGGACAGAACACGTAGATAGGAGACAGCACCTGTTGGTAGACTCTCAGCCAGCTGACTGCATGGACAAGATAGTTTTTGGCTTCTGACCACTTGGGGTGGCAGTCTCCAATGTGGCCCCATCTCTCAGCTTCATCCTCTAATGTGCTAGACAAGACTGAACACACCATCTTCTCCAAAGAGCTGTCTGTGGGTATCTGACAATGAAATGAAAAAATATTTAGAAGTAAAGCTCCTTTCCTAGAACCTTCCTCTTCTAAAAATAACATCACAATCTTGCCATAGTAAAAGGTCTTACATTTGCTTGATTGAAGAAGTAACAAGTGATAATAACCATGTGATCTACCTTGAGGGGAGACTTAGTAGTTTGAAAAAAAGGGTTATATTTTTCAGTTTCACCTGCAAACAATGGGAACAGCTGTTTCTCCAGGCCAAGGACATAGAGATGACATCAAATCTTGTTTCTTTTCGTTCTCAGGCCAAAAGTGAACATGGGTCAGCCCATTTTAATTGATACTTTGGACTAACAAAGTTGTTTTGCCAAGAACATTTTCTTTTCTGATTATCAAAAGTGGATAATATCAGAAAGATTCAAATTGAGGTCTTGGGTCAGAAACTGTTTAACATGCTTGAAACAAACCTCCTTTATTTCACATGTGAACTTCAACACAGTTCCTCTAACACTGCTTTGCAAATACTTATGTTTGTAATATAATGAACCATATTCCCCTATTACATCATTTTACAACAATTATAATGCTATCTTTAAGAGATTCTATTGATGACTGCCATGGTCTAAATGCATGTGGACTGCCCCCCAAAATTCATATTTTAAAATCCTAGCCCCCAAAGTGATGGTATGAAGAGGTAGGGCCTTGGGGAACCATCGTGAAGGTGAACCCTTATGAATGGGATTAGTACCCTGATAAAAGAGACTCAGGGAGTTCTTTTACTCCTTCTTCCACGTGAGGACACAGCAAGAAAATTTCTGTTGTTTACAAGCCACCCCGTCTATGGTCTTTTCTTATAACAGCCTGAATTGACTAAATAATGGCAGTAGTCAGACAGCTTAATTTTAGTCTTTTGCGTCACTTTTAGGTTCTTTTAGGATCAAGATTGAAAATATTAACCTGTGACTGTCAAAGCACAGGGTCCCTGTTTTTGTCCCTTTTTTTTTCCTTAATTAAAAAAAAATTGGCCGGGCACAGTGGCTCACACCTGTAATCCCAGCACTTTGGGAGGCCAAGACGGGTGAATCACGAGGTCAGGAGTTCAAGACCAGCCTGGTCAAGATGTTGAAACCCCGTCTCTACTAAAAATATAAAAATTAGCTGCGCATGGTGGCATGCACCTGTAATCCCAGCTACTCAGGAGGCTGAGGTAGGAGAATCGCTTGAACCTGGGAGGCGGAGGTTGCAGTGAGCCGAGATCACGCCATTGTACTCCAGCCTGGGTGACAGAATGAGACTCCATCTCAAAAAAAAAAAAAAATCAACAATACCATGTATCATGTTAGATAGATAAGGCTGGGTCCCAACTCAGATGTTCTCAGTCTATGAGAGGCAGACGTGCAGCCATCAGGTTCCCTTGGATATGCCTTATTATGGAAGGTTGAAGGAGTAGAGGCAGAAGCTGAAGTGAGGTCACAGGGGTTCCACAGAGGATGTGAGATTAGACAAATCATTTTCCAATTCAAGAAGCAGAGACAGGGAGAGAGGACTACTCTCCTGCAGTGGCAGCATGCACTGAGGCCTCCAGCAGGCCCAGAGACTGGAGGGGTCAGGAGTCAGACAGACCCAAGGGAGGGCCTAGGAGCACAGGCTGATCCAGATGGAAAAGTCCCTGTGAAACCCCCTTTGCAGATCATGAGAGCAAGAGAAGTCTGGCATGACTGACTCCATCTTGCTTCTAGCCTCAGAGGCTGGCTATCCTTGCTCACACCTGGGCATAAACCAAGCTAACCATTGGAGGAATTTAGTTTATAGTTTAACTTTTTAGCAAGGGTGATGGTAGTCCCTTCCTAAGATGAATCCTCTCCTTTCTCAGGAACAGAACCTGCCCTTGTAAGACTAATAAAAGGCCACAAGATTAAGATTATGGGAGGGGCTTTAATGCTGCTAAAATGTCAGTGTAGTGAAATGAAAACCAGCCATTGGCCCCTAGCTGGCCTTCTATAATCCCCCCTTGCTGCTCAGGAGTCATGGGGCCAAAGATTACAAGATATGTGACCTCCCCAATTGCCCCTATAAATAACATCTCTATTGTCAAACCTAAGATTGATCTTTTGAGATGTTTTTCAGACTTTTGCATTTTCCACACCCTTGTGATTTCATCCCCAACCAACCAGCAGAACCCATTTCCTAGTCCCCTGTCGATCAAATTGTCCAAAAACAGAAACAAAAAAACCCACCCCTCTGAGTTCTCAAAGAGGCTGATTTGAGTAATACCTCCATTTCTTCCCCTTGGCTAGCTCTGCATTAATTAAACCCTTTCTCTACTGCAAGACTGCAGTCTCAGTGAATTGCTTTTGTCTATGCAGTGGGCAGGAAGAACCCACCAGGCAATTACACTTACAAAGAGTGGGAAGCACGCAATGGTCCCCTAAAATATTCATATCCCAATCCAAAGAGCCCAGGTGTATGTTATATTGTATGGCGAGTGAGATTTAAGGCTGCAGATGAAATTAAGGCTGCTTATCACCTGGCCTTGTGATGGGAGATTATCCTGGGTTTCCTGGTGACCCCAATGTAACCACAAGGGGTTCTTATTGGAGAAAGGAAGCAACAATATTAGTGCCCAAGTGATGGAATGTGGGAAGGACTAGACCTGCTGTTGCTGGCTTTGATCATTGAGAAAGGGTCTGAGACCCAAGGAACGCGGATGGTCACTAAAAGCTGGAAAAAGCAAGAAAACAGAACATACCATCCCAAAGTATGTCTCTTTGGCATATGTATTATTTTGAGCTAAAGACTCAAGCTGAGAACCAGCACAGTAAGAAAAACTTCTTACCTCTCCCTAACTGCTTAAAAATAGAGTATAAATTTCCTTTTGGTAAAGGAAATCTAGATTTCTAAAGAAAATTTACATTTATAAAGATAATTTTCATCTGTAAAGGTATCGCTTGGCCAGACGTGGTGACTCTCTCCTATAATCCCAGCACTTTGGGAGGCTGAGGTAGGTAGATCACCTGAGGTCGGAAGTTCAAGACCAGCCTGACCAACATGGGTTAGTAGACACCTGGCCAATTTTTTTTTTTTTTTTTTTTTTTTTGCATTTTTAGTAGGGACAAGTAGTAGAAACTCTGTCTCTACTAAAAATACAAAAAAAATTTAGCCAGGTGTGGTGGCAGGCACCTGTAATCCCAGCAACTCAGGAGACTGAAGTCCAAGAATCACTTGAACCTGGGAGCGGGAGGTTGTAGTGAGACAAGATCACACCACTGCATTCCAGCTTGGGCAACAAGAGTGAAACTCTGTCTCAAAAAAAAAGATCTCTCCTTCCGCAAAGAGAACTACTTCTTCAAATAACTCTGATCACCTGGGAGACTTCTCTGCAAAACAGGATAACTCATTCACCGTACAGTGCCTCCGCCCACCTTCCCATAACTTGCCTTGCTACTTAGAAACCCCAAACCACCTGTACTTTGCATAGATAGACTTGGATGGTGCATAAGCCTTCATCATCTGGCTACTTCCTTAAAATACAGGCAATCCTTAATCTGCAGCAATGAGGTTACATCCTGATCAGCCCATCATGACTTGAAAATATCATAAACCAAAAATGCATTTCACACAGCTAACCTCAAAACACAACCAAACTTAACCTAGTCTGACTGAACTGTTCTCTGAACACATACATTAGCTTACAATGGGAAAAACAATCTAACACAAAGTTTATTTTATAATAAAGCATATTATCTCATGTAATTTATTGAATACTGTACTGAAAGTGAAAAACAGAATGATTGTATGGGTACTCGAGGTACAGTTTCTACTAAATATGTATCATTTTCACAACATTGTGAAGTTGAAGAATCCTAAGTTGAACCATCGTAAGTCAGGGAACATCTATATATTTCTATTTGTGAACTCCCTTACATACCTATATAATAACTGGTTTTCTTCTTGTTTATCTTTTATCAGGTTAATTTATGATCCCCAGCCATTGAACACGATAATAGAGAAAAAAATAATGTTTCCTTCCCTAAAACAGTATGTCTCCCTGACCTCAAGAAGGAATGCAGCCCTGCAGACACCTTCAGTCTAACCCAGTGAGACCATTCAGGTGTCTGACCTCCACTACACTATGATTAAAAAAAAAAAAAGTGGGTTGCCTTAAGCCACTGTGTTGGGGTAGCTTGTTACAGCAGCAAATAGAAAGCTCACACATATGATGTATAATCATATGTACATCATCAGATTATAAATGGAGCTTTGCTGATATTCACAGTGGCATTTTCTGATCATTTTCCTTTTAATTCTAATCTCAATATATTTAACATTCTAAAGTAAAAGTTTTACATAGTTTACTCAAACTATAATATAATGAGAAAACGGGGTCATAACGATGGAGAAAACTAGAATAAAAGTCAGCCAGCTGGGGTTTCATATTGCATCTATATCGGCACTCATGAGAAAATTCAAGAGTCACAATTTCAAATGCTATATATAGTAGGTAAATAGTTCCTAAAATTGTGAGATGATAAATAAAATTGTGCCAGGGGTACAAGAAGCACAAAATTTAGTATACTGTGGTGAGCCCTAACCTACCTGGCAGAACTGATTTTTCAAACACCAAGCCAGAATGAGGGTCTGCTGGCTACAGGCCAACCATCTAAGCCTTCAGACGGACAGCACAGATCCAGAGTCTAAATACTGAAAGCAACAGTCTGAACACAA
Source organism: Saimiri boliviensis (assembly GCF_048565385.1). Classification (NCBI taxonomy): domain Eukaryota; kingdom Metazoa; phylum Chordata; class Mammalia; order Primates; family Cebidae; genus Saimiri; species Saimiri boliviensis. Next base: position 109,352,280 of record NC_133458.1, read on the forward strand.
ACAGTAGCTACACTGAAATGTGAAAAGTGCCGTCTGGGAAGACCAGGTTGCAGGGAACTCACAGAGAAGTGAGCAAAATCTACACACCCAGCATGGACTGAGATCCTAACAGAAGACAGTGGTCTTTTCCAAACATGCCTAGCTCAACCCTGACCTAGGAGCTGCACCAGAAATGCTCTAACCCTGGAGGTAAAGTCTATGGACCAAAGCTTCAGGTGCATAGTTCTTGGGCCTGCACCATGCAAAGGAGAAGTGCCTACAAACAGGCCGAAGTGGCAAAAGGGACTCTGTGACTAAAAGATACCTCCCAGAACCTCAGCAACACCAGTAATGAACTGGGTCTTGGGGATCATCCAGTCCAACCCCCTTATTTCACCTAGTTTGGGAAGAAGCTCAACTTTAGCAAACCCAGCTGGCATCTATAACCTACAGCTCCTATTCTTCTTAGGAAAACTATCTCTTTACCTGAAAATTCACCCACTTGTACCCCAACACATTACAGCTGGTGCACCACCTTCCTACCTGGACCCCACTAGCACTGTCTTGTCTTCAGAATCTCACACCCTCACTTGACCTGGCCTCTCCCACTGCTAGTTCCCAGAGCAATCAAGTATCATATTACTTCCAAGCTGCCTTTCCATTCCAGGATAAACTTCAAGGTAAGAAGAAAGAGACACTTTTAGAAAAGCTGAAGACAGCAGGGGTCTCTTCTGTGCAAGGAGTTCAGGTCTTAACGGAACCCTCCTGTCTGGCTGCCTCTCCTGTGGTACCTGCCCACCCTGCCCCAGCAACAGGCTGTAGATCCAGTCTCCAGGAAAAACTCAACACTGTGAGAAGCAGTCAAGCATGTGTACCTCCTTTAGTTCAGCTGAATAGTTCAGGATCTGTTCCGTGTGAAGATCATCCAAACCAAATTGGGATTTGAGATCATAATGGACTTTCTGTGGATCCCACACTATATTCTGCATGGACAGGTGGTAAACCGGCTCTGTTGGAAAACCAAAAGATTTATACCATCAGTTGGTTGAATATTTTGGTATGTCTAATGTAATTCAGAAAAAGAAAAAAAAAATACCATTTTCATCCCTAAAGGAAGAGCAAATGAAGACAAAACAGCATTTGGGCATCAAATAGAAAAAGCAAACAGAAAAAAATGCTTGCTGCTATGGAGAGAATGGTGAAGTGTCACACACTCCCTGGCATAAATGGTTGCAACATTTTCAGACGATAATTTTACAACGTATTTCAGGAGCTTTATAAAATTCAAGTCCCTGAACCCAATAATTTCACTTCTAAAAATCTTTCTCAAGAAGCTTAATCAGATATCTGAGCAAAAATTATTGTACAACAATATTTTATTGGTTCTATACTGATTAAATACTGAAAAACAGCTAAGGGCTTAGCATCTAGGGAAAAGATAAATTATAGTATATTCATAGCATAAAATACTATGGAGTTCTTTAAAACTATATTTCCAATAATTATTCGAAGTCACAAGAAAAAGTTCCCCTAACTCAAGTTGTCAATGTATAAAATCCATGAGTTACCCAAAAAACCCATGACACTATATAGAAGTGACATATTCAAAATATAAATCCAAGACCCCCAAGGTATGACAAAATCTCTGAGGATTATGCCTCAGCATCCACAAACGCAAAAACACACAAATTTCAAGGTGTGTTTGAACATTGAACCTTCATCTAGAAACTAGATTGTTTCAGATCATGATTCAACACCCACTGACTGAGCCCCTGAACTTGCCAACCACTATTGAACCATTTTCACATGCATTATCTCGTAGGATCCTTATAATCGCAGTGAGGTCTACAAAAAAAGCACAATCCATGACATTGACAAAGAAAGGTCAAGTCAAAGAGGACTTCGGGAAGGTACTAAAGATGGGCAAGATCCCAGGAATACAGGACTTTTTGTTTCCACCCTGATTGTCTCTACATGGCATAAACTAGCATTTATTGTATGTTGAAGAGGTACTAGGACCTAGACTAAGAATAACCCATGGGAGGTCTCACTTAGTCCTCCAACAACACTGTGAGGCTGGTGCTATAATTATCTCCTTTTTCTTAGAGTCACACGTGTTAGATCAAGCCTCTGATTCAAACCCAAATGATCTGGCTCCTGAAGCTGAGCTGTAACTATTAATCTCTACTGGTCTCAGAAGGTATTAGAATTACTCACAGAGTTCCAGAAAGGAGAGAAAAGAATAGTGATGTCAGTATAGCATACTTACAAAAGTACACAATCTTTCTCAAAAAGTGAAAGGCACCTTGGATTCAGAAATTTGTTGCTAAAACAACAGAGAATTCAGAATCTGTAAATTAACAATTCCAGTGCATAACATAATTGGACCAGTAGCCCAAAGCCACATGAGGCCACTCATCCCTTTCCCTTCAAATCAGTTCATCAGGCAAAAGAATTTTTCTTAGGCCGGACGTGGTGGCTCACGCCTGTAATCCCAGCACTTTGGGAGGCCGAGGCGGGTGGATCACGAGGTCAAGAGATCGAGACCATCCTGGTCAACATGGTGAAACCCCGTCTCTACTAAAAATACAAAAAATCAGCTGGGCATGGTGGTGCATGCCTGTAATTCCAGCTACTCAGGAAGCTGAGGCAGGAGACTTGCCTGAACCCAGGAGGTGGAGGTTGCAGTGAGCCGAGATCGTGCCATTGCACTCCAGCCTGGGTAACAAGAGCGAAACTCCGTCTCAAAAAAAAAAAAAAAAAAAGAATTTTTCTTGGAGACAAGAGACATGAAGACAGTTTTTAGCTACCTCTCAAAGTATGTTTTGTAATAGTGTTCCTTAGCTTTGACTCACTGGAGAGTTAATAGAAAACTGTTTATTTTAATTAAATTCTTAGCGGTAATTACATTTCCAATTGTAATGTAAATTGGTTGTTGTAATTTGGATGATGTACAAAAACTTGAGCTTCTAAATGAGTTTATTAAAATTAAGGTCACTAGGAAGATTTCAATGAGGTGTTTTATTCATCCCACACCCCACCTCTGTGTTTTGTTCTCAGCATAAGAAATAGTTCTCAGTAGAACTAACCCAACCTGAAAATGGAGTTAAATGTTAATGAGCTAACTTTTCTTTTACAGAGTGCTCAAAAAAAAAAAAAAAAAAAAAAAAAAAAAAACCTTTCTATGTGGATCTCACTGTGCTGGGTCACAAGCAATGAGAAGAAAGAAGCAACAGGCAGAATTTGGGGTGATAGCCAGTTTCATGTTAGTTTGCTGCATGAAGCCACAAAATTCTGAATGGGATTGTAGAAATCTCTGTGCATAACAATCTCATTATATAATACCTCAGGGCTGGGCATGGTGGCTCACACCTGTAATCCCAGCACTTTGGGATGCTGAGGCTGGCAGATCACCTGAGGTCAGGAGTTTGAGACCAGCCTGGCCAATACATGGTGAAACCTAGTCTCTACTAAAAATATAAAAATTAGCTGGGCCGGATGGTAGATGCCTGTAGTCCCAGCTACTCAGGAGGCTGAGACAGGAGAATCGCTTGAATCCAGGAGTTGAAGGTTGCAGTGAGCCGAGATCTCGCCACTGCACTCCAGTCTGGGAAACAGAATAAGATTCCATCTCAAATAATAATATAGTTCAGGAGACTGAGACCTCAGGAGAAAGTGGCCAATGGAAGACTTACTCCCAGAATCCTGAACCCCAGACCAGCCTGCCTCCAATTCACTCCTCACACTGCCCAGGAGTATCTTTCTATAAAGCAGATCTAATTCTACTGCTTCCATGGCCATTCATGTTTTGGCCTGGGCTCCTTTCTATACCACCCCCACTACTGCCTAATGTACCTCAGACAAGCCGAGTATCAAACCTTCACAGCTCTCAGCAAGCCCAAGTATCTCACACACTCTTTCCCCTTCCTGGAAATGCTCCCTCATCTCTTTGGTAAACTCCAACTCACCCTTCAAAACTCCTCCTTGAAGTTTTTCCTAAAACAGATTTCAGATCCTTATTCTGTGGTCTTTTTTTTTTCTTTATTGACATATCTCTCTACTAAAGATGACTTTTTTGAAAGCAAGAACTATGTCTTGTTTTTGTTTTTGTTTTTGTTTTGTTTTGTTTTTTTACTTTAAGTTCTGGGATACAAGTGCAGAACATGCAGGTTTGTCACATAAATATACATGTGCCATGGTGGTTTGATGCACCTATCAACTCATCATTTAGGTTTTAAGTCCCACTTGCATTAGCTATTTGTCCTAATGCTCTCCCTCCCCTCACCCCTGCACCTGACAACTGGGCCTGGTATGTGCTGTCTCCCTCCCTGTGTCCATGTGTTCTCATTGAAGAACTATGTCTTATTCAGCTTTTTATTCCCACTGTCTGGGTAAGTGTTTGGCTCATAGGAAGTGTTCATTGTTTATTCAATGAGAAAATGAATAAATAAATGAACAAATGGATGCTTTGGTGGGTTGGTGAGTAAGTGAATGGGGAGGTAGATGGATAGACAGATGAATGGATGAGTGAATGGATGGATGGATGGACGACTGATAGATGAATGAGTTGGTGGGTTGGTGAGCAGGTCAATGGATGGATGGATGAATTAATGGATGAATAGATAGAGGTATAAATGGGTTAACGGGTTGTTTAGTGGGTGAATGGGTAGGCGGATGGATGGATGGATGGATGGATGGATGGATGGATGGATGGATAGATGGATGGTTGGATGGATGAATGGATGGATATGTGGGTGAATAGATGGACAGATGAATGAATAAAAGGATGGATGAGACAGGCACGGTGGCTCAAGCCTGTAATCCCAGCACTTTGGGAGGCCGAGGCGGGTGGATCACGAGGTCAAGAGATCGAGACCATCCTGGTCAACATGGTGAAACCCCGTCTCTACTAAAAATACAAAAAATTAGCATGGTGGCACGTGCCTGTAATCCCAGCTACTCAGGAGGCTGAGGCAGGAGAATTGCCTGAACCCAGGAGGTGGAGGTTGCGGTGAGCCGAGATCACACCATTGCACTCCAGCCTGGGTAACAAGAGCGAAACTCCGTCTCAAAAAAAAAAAAGGATGGATGAATAGATGAATGGATGAATTCTAACTTTGTTGTTCTCTCACTGTACTTCCCTTAAAGAAGTAGCCAAAGATAGAAAAATAGACAAAAGAAAAGAATTAAAAGTAAAATGCTCAGACTCAGTTGACAATTCAGGAAATAATATCCTGGGTCAAGAAAAGAGCTATATAATTCCATTCCCTCCCCTGTGTTAGGGCTGCTTGTTTAATTAGGGGACTCTGTAAGTTCACATCAACCTGCCTCCTCTTACTAACTACCATTTTTAAAATATTTCCTCCCAATTGGAGGTTACAGAAAGGAAAGAGTAAAATCACAGAACCAGTGATAAGTCTAATATTAGAAGAAATAATGTCAAAGAATTTTTAAATCAATTATTTTAATTTAAAAATGTTATTTATGTTAGCAATGACTGCATAATTTCAACAGTGGTAGGAAGTCAAATTCAGTTTTGAGTTCCAAATTTTTATTCTATTTTTGTCTTGTATTAACAGAAACAATTGATTCTTTTTTGAATTTGAAATTCTAATTAAATCATTTTGAACATCATGTTAGCTCTCTGTTGATGGTCAATGAATTTAAGTAGTTAAACATTTTTAAAATATAGCAATAGCTGCAAGGCACCCATACCAGTAACTGCTACTCCATGTCGCTGCAGAAATGTCAGTGTCGAAATGGTCACATTCAGTACAAGCTCAGAAACCTGGGAAAAAGTTCGGTTGAGTGGCAGCCAATCTAAATCTTCTAGGGATATTAAGGAACTAGAACCAAAACAAAACAAAACAAAAAGCAGTATGAATGGGTAGTTAGCAAAACAAGTAGCATCAATTCAAGGTTTACTTAACATCCCGTGGACTGGGCCCCTAGCACTGTTGCAAGATGTGGCTGGACCATGAAGAACACTGGTCAGCATTCTTCATGGCTTTAATTTGACTCTAACTCCCTGGACTAGTAACTAAATGTAAGAGGTAAGTTCTTCTCTTGAAACACTTGAGAACTTAGGCCATCTTCCACTCTGCCTTTGACACAGAACTCAGGTTTGAACTGGCTCTGCCATAGGTGTTATTTTATACTCAGCTTTGATTCTTCCTGCCGCAGGGCAGCTGATGAGGCCGGCAACATGCAAATGGCTGCCATATTAGAAAAGCAAATGAACAGTCAGCCTGGCTGCTTCAAGTTCAGTTAATCAGTCTAATATTTGCAGGGCAATGTCATGTACCTCAATCCTCCACCCTGTCTTAACCTATGGATATGAATAGGTCAAAGGTTCAATTAGTGGCTGTCAAACTTTCAAAGAAAAGGGAGCTTTGGGGAGGGGGAGTTTACATATACATGGTATTAATTTTATTTTTAGAATATTAATATTTTATTTTATAAATAAATATGCTTCAATTTGTAGATTGGAAAATGCACTCAACAGAAGGTGGAATATATCTGTATTTTGGCAACATGAGACCAACAAAACCATAAGCTGTGCTTCCAAACAGATCGTTTCCTTGTAGATTTTCATCAAGAAAAATATATTATGACAACTTTGTGTATTGAAGAGTATCCCAGGATTATAAGATATATCATTGAAACCTGGTACCACTTGGAAATACTTCTCTCTATGAATGCAGATTTTCTTGATATCATGCTACTGAAGCAAAATATGGAAATACAATTTATGCTGAAGTTGATATGGTTCAACAACTGTCATCGGTATCTTCTTATTTAAAATTTTGCGTCTCTCCAAATAGCCCCATTGTTCTCACTGTTCACTGCTAATAGAGTCAGAGCTTCAGGCAAAAATACAAAAAGAGGCATTTCTAGTATGTTCAAATATTTAAGTTATAAATCAAGCTAACTAACTAATTAACTATCATAATATGTTCCATTTTCCTACATTGACCAATAGATCTTCATAACTTGGAAAGCTACATTCAGATTAAGAATTTTCTGATCCTCGGAGTTGTACATCAGACTGTAGGAGTTTAAGGGAGCCCCTGTCCCTGGCCCCAACCTTCAGCCCACTCCTCCCCTATGTCCTCCCCACCCTCAGCTTGGTCTGTACCTCAAGGGGCCTCAGTGCTCAGAGGTGAGTCCTCCAGCCTACACAGCCCAACAGCACCCATGCCTCTCACCCTACACTCCTGCCAATGGCTGCAGTCATCCCTAGACCACCCTTAGGCTGGAGGAGGCACAGTCCAATGGTAAGACTTTCCCTCAGAAGAAGGGGCCAGGAAAAGAGGCTTGAGCAGGCTCTGGCCATTAGATTAGGGAACTCCAGGGTGAGAGAGACCCAGGGTATGTGGGCTCTGTGAACACACCCCCTTCACCCCATGAGCATTCTGAGCCATGAGCAGAGGCACAATCTGAGGAAGGCCAGAACAGACAACGCCCCAAAGCACAGGCCCCAGGACAGGGCCCCTTTTCTCCCAGCCTAAGGGCAATGTGGGTTTCTCTCACCAATGGCAGATAAAATAAGTAACAGTTAAAAATCAGAGAAGAATATAAACTTCTGCTAATAAAAAATAATAAAACCCATTATTCATACAATGAGTTTACACAAAATAATTCAATTATTTGTAACAGAGGGTCATGCTGATTAAAGCATGGGAAACCCACCATGGGAAAGGATGCTCCCAAAGTCACCCCAGGTAACATGGGGGTCAGATCCAGCATAGGAGACCAACGTCCAGCTCACTGAATCACACCACTGACGCAACTGAGCTTATCAGTTCTGAATACTATGTGGGCAACTGTGGCATAATTTTTTAAGAAATTAAATTATTATATTCAAGCCTTATCTCTAATAGTGAAAAACTTAGAAACAACCAAAAATCTAATGTTAAATTTATTAAATTATGGCATATAGTACCTTACGAGAATGATATATGCTTCAGCCATTAAAAATGACCATTTATCAGCTGTAACAACAGATGAAATATTAAAGTATGGAGCTAACGTTTTTAAAATCAGGGAGAATACGCTACGAAGAATATCACAGCCCCTATATAAAACATGTACACAGACAGATGAGGGACAGACGTTGGGGTGCAGAAGCTCCTGTTGTTTCAAGGTGACATTATTGTGAGGTTTTTTTTCAATCCAACAATTACTCAGTAATTTTTATTTCCCATTTTAAAAAGAAGGTGAAAAACAACATATCGATGCTTACTTATGGTTTTCATTTTCACTTACTTCACAGCAGCCTGGAGAAGGGACGCTGCAACACGCACGCCGTCTTCCACGTGATCGTGGCTTCGGTGTAGCCTCGGGAGTAAAAGTAGAAAATCCCAGATATGAGGCTGCTGGTGGAGGCTTTCCAGTTTCAATATTACCTCCTCGGTCTTATTGAGATCCATCTGATGGGGAAAAAAAATGCCAAGTTTCCCTCTGGACTTTCATTAATCAAGTAAATGAGAGACAGAAATGCTGCAAAGATGCAAAATTGTAGAAATTCTCCTGGTAGAAACCCATACTTCATATGTCACTACACTGAACAGATTTGCCACTATGTTGAACACAGTGTTAAAACTATTCTGTTCCGTTGAAGGGATTTTTTTTTTTAATGGTTTAAAAATACGGATGGGGGAGAAAAGGGGCAAGAAGAAAAAGAAAGCTGGTTTTTGTGACGAGCTGTACCAACTTCTGCAGTTTTTGAAGCAACAACGTCTTTGAGATAGATGCTGCATAAGGATGTAATGATCTATTTTTTACATGTAAATGGTAAAAGAAAGAGAATAATTCAGATATGAACAAGAAAACCCAAAATTTCACTGAGTACTGATGGCTTGGTCAGAAGGCAAATGCAGCTGGCCTGTGGTATAGCGCCTTTGGATTTCTCTAGATACGTGAGGCTTTTATATACATGGCAAGAAGGACAAAGTGCCAGAATAGAAGGAACACTGAGCCTACAGGCTCTCTCGGGGTAGAAAAACACCACAACGCTCCATGACATCGCAGTAAGAACTACCCGACGCTCTGTGTTCCGAGCTCCACAGTTTCTGGCTCTCCTCTTGCAGTCTAGTTTCCATTCCTTCAATAAAAGTGAATCCTGCATTTTAGACCACCCACAAAAGTCACAACATTTATCTTTCAGATGAGATAAAGTTTAAACAAACAAACAAAAAGAAGCATTCTCCAGAGGTCCAACTACTCCAAACAAGACACACTCCCTCTTCCTCACACCACTCTCAGTGGAATGAAGAGAGGGTCTCAGAAGGTCCTGACAAGCTCCCCAGGGAGTACAGTCAGTCCAGCCATTTCTGGAGGATTCTGGCTTCCAGCACACTGCCATGCTTTTGAGCATGACTTCAGCCGCCATTCTCGGTGCTCTCCGTATCTAATAATCCTCAAATCCCTTCTGTTACTGACCTCCCTTCCACCCAGTGATACTGTCTTCCACCTGCTTGAATCACCCATTTCTCTGGTCAAAATCTGTATTTTTTCATTGTTAATAGCTACAACGTTATGCACCTCACTCTTCCACGATGAACCCCACTCCTTTTCTACAGTTCCCCAACTCTAATGACTCTTCAGCCCTGCCAGGCCCCACATTCCACTCTGCCAACACCTCTTTCCTGCCCTCCTCACTCTCATGCCTCTGATCCCTGGATGATCTTTCCCTTGAATACTCACTCAACTATTTTCTCCTCTCACAATCTATCATATATTCCTCTGGCAAAATTAATAAATAAATAATAAATTCCATCTCCAGTCAAATTCAGCACTTCAGTCCTCAGCCTGAGCTCAGCCTTACTGCTCTCCCACCCCTCAAGAGCATCGTTCAGCAACTGTCCTCTCTCTTTTCCCCTCTATCAGTTCATTCCTATCAGCATATCATTATGTGCCATCTTAAAAAACACAACCTATTCCTGCCATAAGTACAAAATGTCAAATTAACATGCAATCATGAACATACATCAGACAACCCAAAAATTGAAAGACAGTCTACAAATAAGTGATGTACTCAAAAATCCTGATGAAATAAAGACAAAGAAAGACCGTTCCAGAACAAAGAAAACTACAGACAGGACAACTGAATGCAATGCATGATCCAAGATTTTCTTCTGCTGTTAAGAACATTATTAGAACAATTCGTAAATCTGGAAAAGTCTATAGGTTAAACAATTCTATTGTATTAGTGTTAATTTTCTGATTCTGATAATTTTCTGATAATTGTACTGTAGTTACGTACAAGAGTATCCTTGTTTTTCAGAGGTACACAATGAAGTACAGTCAGGCTTTCGTATCTGTGTGCTCTGCATCCTTGGGTTCAATCAACCATAGATTGAAAAAATTTAGGGAAAAAAAATGGATGGCTGCATCTGTACTGAACAGGGAGAGATGGAGGGAGGAAAGGAGGGGAGATGGAAGGGAGAAAGGGAGAAGGAAGAAAGGAAGGAAGGAAGGAGGGAAGGAAGGGAGGGAAGGAGGAAGGGAAAGAGGAAGGAGGGAGGGAGGGAGGAGAAGAAGGAAGGAGGGAGGGAGGAGGGAGGGAAAGGAAGAAAGGAAAGAGGGAGGGAGGAAGAGAAGAAGGGAGGGAGGGAGGAAGAGATGGAGGAAGAGAGGGAGGGAGGGAGGAAGGAAGAAGGGAAGGAAGGAAGGGAGGGAGGGAGGGAGGGAGGGAGGGAGGGAGAGAGGGAGGGAACGAACCACTGTGAGAGAGAGGGCTTCTTTCCTAAATAATCCCAGTATTTAGGGAGGCTAATTCCTCCTAAATAATCCCAGTATTTAGGGAGGCTGAGGCCAGAGGGTGGCTTGAGCCCAGGATTTTGAAGGTGAATGACAGAGTATTTTTTTGTCTCTAAAAAAAGAAAAGAAAGAAGGAAGGAAAGAAAATAAATCCGTATCTCCCGTCTTGGTTTAGGTTCCCTGAATCAAAGGCTTGTATATAGGTGGCATGTTCAGGAGATGATCCCAGAAAAGAGCTGAGGAGGTGGAAAGCATGAGACAGGAAAGAGGGAAAAGTCAATGCAGCCATCAAGGGCCTGGGCAGACCGTGCTGCCTTAAATCCTCAAAGTTTCTCAGGAACAAAGGTGCTGCCCAGAAGTGACCCATTGCTGGGGGAAGGTGGACCAACCCTCCCCAGTTGCCCAGGACTGAGATGTTTTCTGGAACAAGGGACTCTCTCAGGCCCAGGCAATGTGAGTCTGGTGATCACCTCAGCTGTGGGTTGCGCTGGGGGTGTTAGCTCCCCTGCCCTCTCAAGCTGAACTGACTTCAGGCAAGAACAGAAAGCAAAATGCTCTCAGCATGTGCTTGATGTGGGGCCCTGTGACCAGGAGTCTGAACTATCGGGGAACTGTCCATCTTAGCTGGGGAGAAATTAGGGAGCCAATGGGGTGGAAACCAGACACCAAAGGCCTCTGCAGTGCCTGGCAGCTTCCACCCTATGCCTCACCACTTCACAGTCTACCGTCTTGAGTCATATACACTCTGTCTCCACTTACTCGCCCCCACTCTCTTCTAAACCCACTCCGGTCAGGTTTTACCCTCATCATTCCATCAAAGCCTTTCTTGACAACATCACCGATGGCCTCCATGTTGCTACTCCCAGTGGCACTTCATCTTCTTACATGATCAGGCAGCCACACTTGAGACAACGGATCATCCCATCTCCTAGAAAATAACCTTCCTGGGCTTCCACGACACCCCACAACCTCACTTTTCTCCTCCTTGCCTGACACTATTTTAAATGCAAGTGCTCGGTGCCCAGCCCTCTTTCTCTGCTCTGTCTACACATTCTCCCTTCATGACCTTGAAGTGTTATTTGTGCCAAGACCATTTATCTCAGCTCCAAACTGGAACCCCCCACAACCTCCTTGGCAGCGCTACTTGGGTATCTCACTAAAATGCCCCAAATCAATGTCTGATTTCCCTTTTTACCCTCTCCTCACCTCCGCTCCAAAAATCCTGTTTCAGTCTTTCCCCACCTGAGTAAACGGCCACTCCATATTTCCAATGACTGAGGTCAAACTGCATAGAGTCATGCTTGATTCTTCTTTTTCTCTGATAACCTATCTCATATTCATCAGTACAGCCTACTGGTTTTACCTCCAAAATATATCAAAACCACCGTCACATCTCAATACCTCCCTCACTAACTGTGCAGCTGTTCTAAAAGACCTCCACTTGCTGCATAGAAGGATGAGCCAATTCCCTACCTGGACTCCCACTTTTGCTCTGGCTACCATCGGTCTCTGCTCAACACAACATCCAAAGAAATCCTCCAAAAACATAAATCAAGTCCCATCATTCCTCTGCTCAGATTATTCAGATAGCCATTTCACTCTCAGTGAAAACCAAACAGTATAACATCTTTATAAGAATTACATCCAGCCGGGCGCGGTGGTGCCTGTAATCCCAGCACTTTGGGAGGCCGAGGCAGGTGGATCACGAGGTCAAGAGATCGAGACCATCCTGGTCAACAGGGTGAAACCCCGTCTCTACTAAAAATGCAAAAAATTAGCTGGGCATGGTGGTGCATGCCTGTAGTCCCAGCTACTCAGGAGGCTGAGGCAGGAGAATTGCCTGAACCCAGGAGGCGGAGGTTGCGGTGAGCCGAGATTGCGCAATTGCACTCCGGCCTGGGTAACAAAAGCGAAACTCCGTCTCAAAAAAAAATAATAATAATAATTACATCCAAAGAAATCCTCCAAAAACATAAATCAAGTCCCATCATTCCTCTGCTCAGATTATTCAGATAGCCACTTCACTCTCAGTGAAAACCAAAGAGTATAACATCTTTATAAGAATTGTTTAATAAAAAAGGGACCTAGAATTCTTTTGTTGTAACAAATGGAAATGCTTTCCTGCAGCCACTTTGCTTCAACTCTTCGTACCAAAATGTTTTCACATCACAAATATATGATGGATATGATGCTGTCCTCTGCTTTTTACACTTGATCCAATAACATACTCATTTTCCACATAACATACTTACTATTAAGTGACTGTACTAAGAAGGCAATCAATATCAATTTAACTTACTTTGGGAAATTCAAATTATCCATCATTATCAATGAATATTTTATACAGCTTTTTATTTCTATTATATTAGATGTAAGATTAATTTTCAGAACAATTACGAGACAAAAATACCAAGTTGCTTTTCTAAAAATTATTATATCCATTTTTTATTGTCACAAACCATATGAGATTATATCAGAAATTTATAACATCACAAACATCAGGTGTTATTTCTTTTTAAATGCTAATTTAATCATTAAAATGATGCTTTATTCTATTTTTATTTCATTATTTGTAAGACTTTGAGTGCGTGTATCCTACATTTTCCTTTTGACCTGGTGCATCAGAAAGCTCCACATTGAGTGTTCAATACTCCTTGCTAGTGTAATTATTTAATGGATACACTGACATTCCTGCTATTCATTAGCTGGCCCCTGTTCTCATGGTTTTATGGCATGTGTTTTTTTGAGCTGTCTAAATCTTTCCTAGAATTAAACAGATACAGACACATGTGCTTCTGTTACTGCAATGTTACTACAAATGCCTGTACAGTCAGTCAGTGTCTGGTGCTGCAATATGAGCAACAAAGAATTATTAATACTATCAAGGTTGCACCGTAACTTGAGGTTTCTCAACCAGACTACTGAGACAGATAATTCTACTGGGTCAGATAACTCTTTGTTGTAGAAGCTGTCTTGTGCTTTTTAAGATTCTTAGCGACATCTCTGGCCTCAGCACACTAGAGATTAATATTACCCTCCCCACCTGTCCACAGTTGTGATAACCAATAATGTGTCCAGACAGACAAATATACGATGGAGGGCAAAATCATCCCCTGTTGGTAACTAGTGCTTTATCTGAGGACTTCGTGTCTCGAGGGAGTCACTGTTTACATGCCAAGTACAAATCTCAGACCTTCCCTGGGATCAGATAAACTCTGTACCCATCTTACAAAGCAACTCTGTGGATCGTCCACCACCTGCTGGCCTTGGGTTTCCCCCTGCTTTTCACAGACCAGAGCCTTGCTTCAGAAAATTCAAATTTATCTTTCAGTCCATCTCTACAAAGATCTTGGCTCTCTCAAATCCAGCTTCTACACAATTGCTATACAACTCAAGTCATTAGAAATAACTGTTTGAAAATGTAAATTAAAGTTAAAAACAGTGTTGTGAACTTAACTATTCTGTCTTTGAAGACTAATTTCCAAACTATTCTTAAGATACTTACTGTAAAAAAACTGGAACCATAAGAAGAATCTATGATAAAAAAGATTTAAGAGATATTAGTTCAATCATCAATGAAAAAGCACATGCTAAATACCTACTTTAATTCTAAAGTCAAATGGAGTACCCAAGAGCCCTGGCCCGAAAGCCAAATACACCAAAATTGAAGAATAAATCTGTCTTCATAAGATTTTTCTGAATAAAGCTATCATCGTAGATTTCCAAATGCAAGTATGTATATTTATGGAAAAAATGTAACTGGTAAACCGAATTTTAACAATTGGCCAAAGGTACTGTATTATTTTATTAGTATCTAATTTCACCAGGCATTGCAAAAATTCAGGCTAGGATAGAGGGAATAAATGAAAGTTTTTTTAAAAAAAGAAAATATTATATTGTTTACTAAGAAGAGCATGGAAAAAAAGAAAATAAATGAAGGAAAAATTTGAAGAGAAAAAAGTTAAAATATAATTTTTCAGATTATTTTTAATTACATATATCATATAAAATGGTTCAAATAATAGAAAACTAGAAATACAGTGGGGACTTCATCTCAAAAAAATTTAATTCTTTCAATAGCATGTTTAAAACCTCATTTGAGGCCAGGCGCGGTGGCTCACGCCTGTAATCCCAGCACTTTGGGAGGCCGAGGCGGGTGGATCACGAGGTCAAGAGATCGAGACCATCCTGGTCAATATGGTGAAACCCTGTCTCTACTAAAAATACAAAAAATCAGCTGGGCATGGTGGCGCCTGCCTGTAATCCCAGCTACTCAGGAGGCTGAGGCAGGAGAATTGCTTGAACCCACGAGGTGGAGGTTGCGGTGAGCCGAGATTGCGCCATTGCACTCCAGCCTGGGTAACAAGAGCGAAACTTCGTCTCAAAAAAATAAATAAATAAAAAATAAAACCTCATTTGAAAATCAAATTTCATAAAAGTAGAATGACCCCATAACAGAGTGTAACATAAGACCGCCATCGTTTGGTGTTTGAAACCATTCTGGTCTATTGTTGATACATTTTGGGATCATTGTGAAATTAGCCTTCAGGGAGGCCATGGCCAGTCCTGTCCCATTCTGGACAAAGGTGCTATTCTGTCTCTTAAAAATAACACATAATGCCATCTGCTCTGGGAATTTCATTCTTCATTTTTCTGCCAAACTCTTTATTTCATGTTCTTGTATACACTCCATGAAGAAAGAAAAAAATACATAGAAGAAAATTTGGAGCTGTGTACTTAGGATTACCAGATTTAGCAAATTTTAAACAGCATATCCAGTTAAATTTCTATTTCACGTTAAAAAATAAATTATTTTTACCAAAGTATGTAACATTTGGGACATACATATATTAACAAACTTTTGTTATTTAAATTTCAAATTTAATGACTGCCCCTCATTTATCAACAAATATTACACTAGGCAATGACTCAGATGTGAAGAGAGGCAACTGGCTGCCTATTTCTGAGGTGCAAACTTCTCCATTTGTAAGCCAAACTCTCTAAGATCTATGTCCATCCTAACTTTCCCTACTGTTGATTTATAAATAAGACAAAGCCATTTATAATGTGGATACTCTTTATAATGAACAGAAATTACCTTTGTTAGGAAATAATCTACCCCAATAATCCAAAAGGTTTGTAACACGAAAAAGACCAATCCAAATCTACAAGAAGGAGGAAATGAATTGGGAGTGTGTGCGCGCGTGTGTGTTTGGGGAAGGTGGGAACATATTTTAAAAACGGAATAAGGAAAAACAAGAAAGGAAGACAACAGCCAAAGAACATGATGGAGTAGGCAGAGTGGTGAGAATGTAACTGTGGAGACAAAGTCAGGATGGGCTGCAGCCCTCTAAAGGTTGAACAGTGTGTGCACTGCACAAGGTACCTTCCGGGGGGTCAGGGAGGGAGAATCCTTCTTCACCCTCCACAACCATCTGCAAGTGCTGGCTTCATCCATCAAACAATTACAATGAGAATTTAGCACAGGAAGGATTTAAGTATTTTTTAAACATTCTGGGCTCTCACATCCTCCGCAGCTCTCCCTAAGCTGTGTCCAGGTAGGCAGTGTCACAGTTATGAAAGATTTACTTGCCTGGAGTATTGGTTTGTTCTACCCAACGTCTTTGTAAGTTTTTTGCCTTGTCCATAATTCCATAAATTTCCTCAGCCAGGTCTTGTATCTCTTTTATAAAGGCCAGGTTGTTGACTTTCTTGGGGTTAGCTGAAGTTTGGAACCTAGACGAACTTTAAACACAATAAATACTGCAAGTGAAACTCTTTAACAAGAATAAGTTTCCTTGGCATTTTTAAGATTCTTGATACCAAATTATTTTCAATTAAGCTTGTGCCAATTTGCACTCCCACCATCTACCCCTGAGAGCCCATTTTACCTGACACTCATCCAAAAGAGAAATCATTATTTTAAAAATCTTCACAAGTTTAAAATTAGAAAATTGTTTTCATTCTCTGTATTATCTGAAAGCTCAGCCATTTTGTGTTTATAAGCCCCCCCCCTTTTTTTTTTCATTTATTTAACACATATTATATACAGCATGCCCTGTGCATAGTGCTGGGAAAAAATACATCAGTGAACCGAACAGACGTGATCTCTGCATGAGGAGGAGACAGAGATAATTATAGGGAATGTTTTAGTTTTTAATTCCATGCCTTTATCTCACAAATTAGAGAACACAGTGAAAATGAATTAAGTTATCAACATATAAATCTACCATGAAAGAATAACAAGAGATATCCAAGTCCTGGCTGGCCTCACTACAGGCTGATTAAAGTGGTTTGGGACTTCAAATAAATTTGAGTGGTAGTCAGGCCACAAGAACTACAGTCCTTGGGTAAGCTCTGGTGCTGTGCTGGTCTTAAAGGTAGAGGACTTGCAGTAACAATGCAATACCGACTGTAGTGGCCATTAGCGTGCCTACATCAACATTCCTCCAACTCCAGGCAGTGCAGCTTGGGGGAAAGACTCCTTCTACCCGAGGAATGGAGAAGAAATATTACAGAAGACTTTTTCTTGCAAGCTGGATGTATACCAGGCAGATTTCTGAAGCCCCGAATTTCAGGCCTTTGTCCCCCAATGGCATTTCTAGACCCGTCTAGACCAGATGGGAATCTGCTGCCCTGATGGGATGAACCCAGTCCCAACAGGATTGCCCACATCCTGAGTAAGATGACCTAGAACCTTGAATAAACATCAGCAGCAGCCAGGAAGTAATGACCATGGGCCTTGGGTAAGCCCCACTACTGTACTGGTCAGGAAGAACATAAGCTTCAGGTGACCCATCATGGTGCCAGCTGTGGTGGCCATGGGAGTGCCTGCATCACCCCTTCCCCAATTCCAGGCAGCCAAGTGTGGAAAGATACTCATTTTGATTAGGGGAAACAGAAGAAAGAAAGAGACTTCAACTGGTAACCTAGAGAACGCTCTCTTAACTTCCCTAAGTCCAACAAGGCTGATTATCTAGGAGTCTCCAAGAGTTGCAGCATTCCTGGGCTTAGGAATGAAACAGCGTGCTGAAACAGCTATAGTGACCACAAGCTGAGGCCATGACATTTATTCCCCTTTGAATTCTTGGAAAGCCCTCTCAAGAAGGATGGGTACAAACAGGCTCAGCCTGCAAAGACTGGAATAAATGCCTAACTCTTCAATACTCGGGCATTAAAGAACATCCACAAGCATCAAGAACATCTAGAAAGACATGACTTCACCAAAGAAACTAAATAAGTCATCAGTGACCAATCCTAGAGTGACAGAGATAGGTAACCTCTCAGACACGGAAATGTAATATAAATATAATAATATAAATTGGGTACACCCAACTCTGGACCATCCATGTATAACAAGCAAATATTAACAGAGCTACAGAGAGAGAAAGATTTCAATATAATAACAGCTGGAGACTTTGACACCCCATTTTCTGCATTGCACAGATCATTTAAACAGAAAATCAACAAAGAATCATTAGATTTTTTTCTACACTATAAACCAAAGGAATCTAATAAACATTTACAGAACATTCCATCCAATAGCTGCAGAATCTGCATTCTTCTTTTTAGAACATGGAACACTCTCAAGGATACATCCTACATTAGGCCACAAAATAAGCCTAAAAAATTCAAGATAATTAAAATTATATTAAGTATATTTTCTTACCACAATGGCATAAAACTAGGTATCAATAACAAGATCAACTTTGTAAGTTATAAAAACATAAATATTGAATAATATGCTCCTGAATGACCACTGTGTCAATGAAGAAATTAAAAAGGATATTTCAAAATTGCTTAAAAAAATCAAAGTAAGGCCGGGCGCGGTGGCTCAAGCCTGTAATCCCAGCACTTTGGGAGGCCGAGGCGGGTGGATCACGAGGTCAAGAGATCGAGACCATCCTGGTCAACATGGTGAAACCCCATCTCTACTAAAAATACAAAAAATTAGCTGGGCATGGTGGCGCGTGCCTGTAATCCCAGCTACTCAGGAGGCTGAGGCAGGAGAATTGCCTGAACCCAGGAGGCGGAGGTTGCGGTGAGCCGAGATCGCGCCATTGCACTCCAGCCTGGGTAACAAGAGCGAAACTCCATCTTAAAAAAAAAAAAAAAAAAAAAAAAAGTAGAAAAACAACATACCAAAACCTGTGGAACACGGCAAAACTAATATTAAGAGGCAAGTTGATAGCAATAAATGCCTACATCACAAAAGTTTAAAAAAAAACAACTTCAAATAAATAACCTAACTATGTGATATGGTTTGGCCATGTCCCTACCCAAAATCTCATCTTAAATTGTAATCAAAATTGTAACCCCCATGTGTTGGGGGAGGGACCTTATGATTAAGGAGGTCATTGGATCATGGGGGCAGTTCCCTCATACTATTCTCATGATAGTGAGTGAGTTCTCATGAGATCTGATGGTTTTATAAGTGGCTATGAGAAATAAATGTTTTGTTTTGCTTTGTTTTGAGATGGGAGTTTTGCTCTTGTTACCCAGGCTGGAATGCAATGGTGCAATCTCAGCTCACTGCAACCTCTGCCTCCTGGATTAAAGCAATTCTCCTGCCTCAGCCTCCCAAGTAGCTGGGACTACAGGCATGCACCACCATGCCCAGCTAATTTTTGTATTTTTAGTAGAGACGGGGTTTCACCATGTTGACTAGGATGGTCTCAATCTCTTGACCTCGTGATCCACCCTCCTCAGCCTCCCAAAGTGCTGGCATTATAGGCGTGAGCCACCACACCTGGCCAATATTTGTTTTTTATAAGCCACAACATTTATGGTATTTCATTGTAGCAGCCCAAATGAACTGAAACAACACCATTTATAAATATTGTACCCAATACACCAAAAATTATCTGGAAGCTTTTAATTTTCCTCTTGTAACTTACAGGTGAAAGATAAATATCATATATGTTAACATTTACTTTACATTTAAACATCTGAGATTGTTAAATATTAGGATATACACATTAAATAAAACTCCGATCATTCATACCTGATATAATCAAACTCTCATAATCAACTAGTCACTTCCTTCCCTTCCTAACTTCACCTGGGAGAAGTTTCCAGGACATTGAGGATCCCCCAAGTGAAACCTTCTCACTTTGTCTCTTCCCACATGAGATATATTCTTATCCTTCTCTTCTTGAGTTTTAAGGCCAACTGATACCATAGACAACCACAGGAACAGCTCAACATTCAGAGACTCAGAGAAGGCAACTTACCCATCCTGTAGTCCATTTAGGTGTTTATGACAAATAAAGAGTTACTACCCAGTTTCTATTTGCTCTCCCCTGGGGACAGGCTTCTGGTCAACTAATGGCACAGTAGAAAAAAACCCAGCAGGTAGCTCAAAAAATACTTGTTCTGGGGGCATGTGGCACTAAAATGAAATGTTGGCTAGACAAGTCTAAATGAAAAGTTGACTAGACAAGTAATTTTGAAGTCAGAGTTTTAACCTACGGGAAACAAATTATCCCATGCAAATGGCATTTGCTAATCAGTTATTACTCTGTGATTCCTGCAAGTGATAGCAGAAAGAGCTCCTGCTGGAAACTAACCATCAGTTGGAGCCAGAATTATGTGATGCTGAGTTTAATAAAACTGATTTTCTTTTAACTTTAATTTCTGTAATTTTCATGATCTCTGACCTCTCCCAAATTATTGAGGCTTTACAAAAAGCAGATGCCTGTTCTATGTATCAGCTTTCTGAGATTTATGAAAAAGATCTTTGTGTTTCTCTTACCGAAAATGATGCTCCATCGATCCTTCATAGCTGAAGTTCCTGCACCTTGATCCAGTGTTACAAAGAAGGCTTTGAACAAAGGGGATAATGCCACGGCTGGGCAGATCTCGGGGCTGCAAATAACCTAGGTAAAGATACAAGGAAGAAATGAGTTCATAAATCTGCTACCACAAATGGAATCCCTGTTGAGTTAGAATTGTAATATATAACATTAGATTATTATATTATTAACCTTGATATTAATTTAAAGGAGCTCTAAGGACTCACACCAAAAAAATGTAAAAAATAAAATGAAAAACATATATATATAACATCTTTCTCCCAGAGTCAGTACTCATGCTTCAAGGCAAAATGGCTCTGAGCAGCCATAGCTGCAGGATTCGGGAGCCCATTTACAGAGTGAATACCCCTGATCCACAGCTAAGCTTCTAGACATGGCTCTCTGTAAACAAGCTGTGGGCAGGAAGAAGAAGAAGGATGCTTCTTCTCATATCATACAAAAATTTAGGAGTTTTTGCTTTTGACAAAAAATTTAAGCTTAATGCAAACTGAATTCTTAATGTTTAAACATAGTTGTTAAATATCGTGTAACGCAAAAAAAGTTTTTCTACACTGAATAGGACTTTTCAAGACAAACGTCATTACAATAAGCCACCTCTGTAAATAACATGCTGTTTACACATCCCCAACCATATCCTCCCTTCACACCACCAGGAGGGTGGGAGTAGTGGGGATGCTGATGGCTGCAGCAACTTGAAAGTTACGATTACCAGCCAGGCACGGTGGCTCATGCCTGTAATCCCAATACTTTGGGAGGCCAAGGTAGGCTGATCACCTGAGATCAGGAGTTCAAGACCAATCTGGCCAACATGGTGAAATCCCATCTCTACTAAAAAAAAAAAACACAAAAATTAGCTGGGCACAGTGGTGGGCACCTGTAATCTCAGCTACTCAGGAGGCTGAGGCAGCAGAATCACCTGAACCCAGGAGGCAAAGGTTGCAGTGAGCCGAGATGGTGCCATTGCATTCCAGCCTGACTGATGAGCAAAACTCAGTCTCAAAAAAACAAATAGGAAAGAAGGAAGGTAGGTAGGAAGGAAGGAAGGAAATCACGATTACCATTGTAATCTAATACAATACAGCTCATGAAACCCTACTTGACAGCCTTACTCCTCACCTCTACGTTGGTCAGGGAGATGATCCAGGACTTAGAGACCCACTATGCCCAGCATTCAGCACAGTGCTTCTCAAGTAGAAGACATTCACTAAATGTTTGATGAATGAAAAACACATGAATAGGCTTTTAGCTAAGGGGACAAACAGGGTTATTAGCAGACACCATGGCTAAGTGCTCTAGCATAATAGACCATAAAAGGATTTGGAGTTATATTCCAGCTAGCTATAAAAGATGTATTGGGGCCGGGCGCGGTGGCTCAAGCCTGTAATCCCAGCACTTTGGGAGGCCGAGGCGGGTGGATCACGAGGTCGAGAGATCGAGACCATCCTGGTCAACATGGTGAAACCCCGTCTCTACTAAAAATACAAAAAACTAGCTGGGCGTGGTGGCGCGTGCCTGTAATCCCAGCTACTTAGGAGGCTGAGGCAGGAGAATTGCCTGAGCCCAGGAGGCGGAGGTTGCAGTGAGCCGAGACCGCACCATTGCACTCCAGCCTGGGTAACAAGAGCGAAACTCCGTCTCAAAAAAAAAAAAAAAAAAAAGATGTATTTCCCTAGCATAATCTCTGTGTCGTGTTTTCCTCAGGAACACATCAGGAATGGAAGTCACCACCGTGAGGTGTTCAATGGATGAAACCTTGAGGATGCTAGTTTGGGATAGAGTGTGTCTCCAAGACTAAAGGTTTGGCTTGGTATCATTGGGCCACCTTGTAATACAAGTAACCAGGTGTGAACATCTTGGACATCTCATAGAATGCAATTAAAAATATGTTTTACAGTGAGGATGCTGAGAATCACAGGTATGTCTATCCCCAAATCACACACAAACCCAAGAATGACTCTAGGTCAAATGTTCATTCCACCGCACATCATCCCCTCCCCAGGGAGCAGGCCTGGAACAGAGATGCCTGTCCAGTGCCCTGGGATTGCCAGAGCCCATCTGAAACCTGGAGCACCTTCCCAGGTCTCTTCGGGATCCCCGACCACTTCTTGTTTTTCTCTTTTTCTGGTCCCTGAAAGCGGGAACACAAAGGCAGCGCTGCCCTGACAGCAGTTTTCACATTCTTGTGTAGCTGCAGGAAGCTGCAGTGCCCTGGGCTTGTGCGTGTCCACCTGCATGTGCAACCTGCCCAGACCATAAGTGATCGCAAGCCTAACTTCACCAGCACAAACAGCATTGTACCGGGACAGACAGATAAATAAAGCTTCTCAAGCTTCCCCATTTAATCTCTCAAGGTACTTAACAGGAAATTTTACTTTCCTAGGCAAATAATCTTAACTTTGGAATATTATTTCTTCTTAGTGAAAATACCCATATATGCAATCTCGGGCTTCATTCTAAAATTGTAAGATCCACATAACCTTTTCTAAGGTCCTTCTCAGTCACAGCACAAGAAAGGGGGCAGCTCTTCTTGTAACAAGAAAGGCACAGAACAGCTTCCACATGATGGCTACTTCAGGGGTCAGCAACAGTGCCCAGACAGTGACAGAAGTGCATTTCTTTGGCATGACTTCCGTGTCCCATCTCTCCAGGAACACATCAGGAGTAATGGTGGCCCATAGAAGGTGATCAAGGTCAGAGATTGAGGACTTCAGCCCTGGACACACTTTGTCTCCAAGATTAAAGACCTGGCATGTTAACATTAGACTATCCCAAAACAATGGGAAACATGAGGGAGGGGGATGGGATTTTTTGGTCATCTCCATGCCAGGCCCCAAGCTGAGTGCATGCTGCTGACCAGCTTTCTCACCTAGTCCTCACAGCAGCCCTGGGAACCAGGAGGAATTCGCTGTCTTTATAGAGAAGAGACTCACAAAGGTTGCAGGCCATGCCCATTTGCACAGAGCTGATGAGGGGCTTGATGGAGCTTCAACATACAGTCCTTGATCAATTTTGACTCCTGAGCCCCTTTAAGATTCGGACAAAGTCTTCTCTTCTGTAAGAAAGCTTATGTACGTACCTCTAGGAAATATTTCCAGTGTTTCTTTGGGCTACATCTTAGTTGGACTACACTCCTGATACAAAGCAAGAGTTTGACAAACGTTTAAGGGATGGATGAAAACTCTGAGGATAAGGAACATCGTAAGCTGCTCTTTCCACAGGGCAGGACTGAGCTAGTATCACACTGGATGACAGACTTAGTGCTCTCTATAATTTACAACTAAATCATTCACAATTTTGCATTAGCCACTATATTCCGAGGCTTCTTATCAGTGCTGGATACCACGCTATCCTCTAGTTGCACACAACCTATTTTGCCCTGTATCGCCTGTTTCTCCTGCACAGTATACCTGGTTTTCCATCACTTTCTTTCCCTTTTCTCACTCCCCTTGCTCTTCAGACTGCTGCAGCCCGGCTCTCCTCATCCCCTCCCTCCACTGAACCGCCATGGAGAACTTGTCAGCCCTTACCTACCCGTGCAGCAACAGCACCTGTCGCTCTGCCATGTCTCCTTCTTTCAGTGCTTCTCAGACAGACTCCAGACCTCTCTGATTCCCTTCCCGCACTCTGGTTGCTGCTTACTGTCTCCTCGGCTTGCCCCTCCAATGTGTTTTTCTTGAGGCCTATGTTCTGGAAGTTTCTCCTGCTTAGGTGTCCTCATCTATGTCATTCCAAATTCATAATCTGACTGATCAGGCAGCTCACCCCAATAATCTCAAGGGTCCCTCACACTCAGGATGGTCATGCTGAGCACAGCTCCCCAAATCCTTGACATGTCTTGTGCCCCTTCAGCTCATTGGGAGTGCACTCTCCACTCCGATGTTCTAGTCAGAGACCTCCCTGTTCTCATGCATCCAGCTGGTTGTTTCTTTACATCTTACTGCCTCATGTCTGTTGAATCTGCCCTCTTCCTTCTGCTTAGGGCACAGCCATCTCTTGCCTGGTTACTCAAGAGCTCCACAAGTTGATCTTGCCTTCTCTAGAGTTGCTCTCCACCCACCCCAAATTCAACCTTTTCCAGTAACCAGAATGTGACCCCTTAAATGCTCATTTTATTATGACCTTATCTGAAACAATGGCTCCTCCATGCTCTTTGAGAGTTCAGCATTCTTAACATCATACAAAGCCTTGCCGGGCGCGGTGGCTCAAGCCTGTAATCCCAGCACTTTGGGAGGCCGAGGCGGGTGGATCACGAGGTTGAGAGATCGAGACCATCCTGGTCAACATGGTGAAACCCTGTCTCTACTAAAAATACAAAAAAAAAAAACTAGCTGGGCATGGTGGCACATGCTTGTAATCCCAGCTACTTAGGAGGCTGAGGCAGGAGAATTGCCTGAGCCCAGGAGGCGGAGGTTGCAGTGAGCCAAGATCGCGCCATTGCACTCCAGCCTGGGTAACAAGAGCGAAACTCTGCCTCAAAAAAAAAAAAGCCTTTTATTTATTTGACCCTGCTTACTCCTCCAGCACATCTCTGCCTTTTGGCTCTACTTTAGGCTTTTGTCCATGCTGTCTGCCCTGCCTCGACAATTTCTCCCCTACATTCCCTTGTTCTGACAAAGCTGCCCATTGCCTCAGAAGGCTTTCCTCAGAATGGACTGGCTACCCCTCCTGTGTGTTCACATGGCTCCCTGTATAAAACCCCATCATAAGGCCGGGCGTGGTGGCTCAAGCTTGTAATCCCAGCACTTTGGGAGGCCGAGGCGGGTGGATCACGAGGTCAAGAGATCGAGACCATCCTGGTCAACATGGTGAAACCCCGTCTCTACTAAAAATACAAAAAAAACTAGCTGGGCATGGTGGCACGTGCCTGTAATCCCAGCTACTCAGGAGGCTGAGGCAGGAGAATTGCCTGAACCCAGGAGGCGGAGGTTGCGGTGAGCCAAGATTGCGCCATTGCACTCCAGCCTGGGTAACAAGAGCAAAACTCCATCTCAAAAAAAAAAAAAAAAAAAAAAAAAAAAAAACCCATCATAGCAATTTTCCCACTGCATTGTAATAGTCTGTCCCTACAGTGAGCTCTGTAAGGGCAGGAAAAAATGCCTTGTACACCATTTACTCTCAGCAAAGCCTGAAACACAAAAGGCACTCAATACATATTTATCAAATAAGTAAATAATAAAGTAGGACCACTGAAAACTTTTCAGCTTTTTCTAAATAATATTTATTCACATGGTTTCACATTTTTTCATTCTGCAACACACAACAAAATCCCCAAACAGCAAAGACAAACTGATAGGAATGGTCCTAATACATGTAAAACATAAATATAACTGACATACTATTTTGGGTAAATCCCAACATTTAATTCCTTATTTATGTAATGTTTACAGAGTCAATCACATTATAGATATTTTAAGTGGTATAGCCTGATAGAGACAAAGCAGACCACTATTTCTCAAAGAGTGATGTTGTTAAGGTTTCAAACCAGAGAAACAAAATGGTCCATCTGACCATTTTCCTGAAGCAGAGGAAGTTACCAGTCATAGTTTTTCTGACCATCATCCTCACAATTGTCAACGTCATCACAGTAATCACTATCATCACCATCATCTCCATTATCATAACTGCCATCATTACTATCTTCTCCATTATCATCACCATCATCACTATCATCTCCATCATCATCACCATTATTACCATTATATTCATCATAATCATCCTCATCACTGTTTTCATCTTCAGCATCATCATCACCATCATCACTACCATCATCTCCATTATCATCACCACTATCAATACTGTCATCTCCATGATCATCACCATAGTTACTATCATCTCCATTATCATCACCAACCATCATCACTATCTTCATCATCATCTCCATCATCACCATCATCACTGTCATCTTCAACATTATCTCTCTCATCACCATCATCACTATCATCTTCATCATCTCTATCATCACCATCATTACTATCATCTTCATCATTATCTCTATCATCACCATCACTATCATCTTCATCATCATCTCCATCATCATCATCATCACTATCATCTTCATCATTATCTCTATCATCACCATCATCACTATCATCTTCGTCATCATCTCCATCATCACTATCATCTTCATCATCATCTCCATCATCACTATCATCTTCATCATCATCTCCATCATCACTATCATCTTCATCATCATCTCCATCATCACTATCATCTTCATCATCATCTCCATCATCACCATCATCACTATCATCTTCATCATCATCTCCATCATCACCATCATCACCATCATCTTCATCATCATCTCCATCATCACCATCATCACTATCATCTTCATCATCATCTCCATCATCACCATCATTACTATCATCTTCATCATCTCCATTATCATCATCACCATCATCACTATTGTCTTCATCATCATCATCACCATTATTATCTCTATCATAATGACTCTCATCACTATCATCTTCATAGACATCACCTTCATCATCTCCATCATTATCACCATTGTCACTATTTTCCCCATCATTATCTTCATAATCATTACCATTATTATCCTCTCTATTATCATTAACATCATCACTATCATATCCATCATCGTATCATCTCCATCATCATCACTATTATCACTATCGTCTCCATCATCATCACTATCGTCTCCATCATCATCATCACTATCATCACTGTCATCTCCATCATCACCTTCATTGCTATTATCTCTATCACTGCCATCACCACTATCATTATTTCCATCACCATTATAACTATCAACACTGTCATCATCATTTCTATCATCATCACCATATCTGTCATCACCATCTTCACCACCATCATATCATCAGCATCATTATTTTCTCATCACCACCATTATCGTTACTATCAGTATCATGTTGATAAACTATGAAATGCATCTCCCATTTTTACTTCTTCTTCTACTCTTTCTATATTTATAATGGCTATATACTTATGCCCAAATTGTGTCAGTTTTAATTGAAAGAATAAATTTATCTGCTAGATCGAGTGAACCTGTGTGAATATCATTCTTAAGAGACAAAACCTAAATCGTGTTTATTGGTATATACTCCACATATGTTGTTATCGTCATAATGAAACCCTGTCTATTCATTCCACTGAGCATTCAGAGTTTATTTTAAAAAAAGAGAGAGTGCTACGAGTTTTTTCTCTGAAGGTTAATTAAAAAGGATATTTAAAAAGTGAAACTTACAAATGTCTCTGTGTCTAGGAGGTTCTTGAAAACGAAGTATTGTCAGAATTATAAACAGGATACAAGGCCAGAAGAATTCAGCAAGAAAAAGAACCTAGAAAATTTTTTCAAAAAAAAAAAAAAAAAAAAAAAAAAAACACCACTTGAATACATTGTAAAGGATCACAACATTTTCATCACTTGAAGGAGGTCGTCATAATCCCAGCTGTATGTCTCAGAACAATCATTTGGGACAGGAGCCCACAGAGACGGCCCTGTTTATGAATCATTGCATCCCGATCTGTGACTGTGTCATCTCCTTGTTCTTTTCCCACAGACCTAGCTTTTCCTTATTTCCTTTTTCTGCACATTTTTATTTATTGCAGAACTTATGACATTAGAGAAATTAAAGAAATAAATAACTTCCTCGGTATTTCCCACACTTCAATACAACGATTTTGTTTATTTTTCTAATTTCTTTAACATTTCTGACGTTTTTACACAAACAGATATTTGCTGGCTTTGGTGGTAGCCCGACTTCTCATTTACCTTCAGTTTATGCATATTTTTCAATATTGCCACAAGAGGTTGGTAACTATCAGCTTACTTGCTGCATAACATTCTTACCAAATGAATATCCCATAATTCACACATTCTTCTATTAAGGACCATTTTGTGTATAAATACATTTTTATTTGAATTATTTTCTTAAGATTAGAACAAACTCCAAAACTAAGATTACTGGAGTAAAATCTCTTGACACAGACTACATAAGAACTACCCAAAAAGATTGCAATAATTTTTAAAACCTTAAATTTTCAAAGTTAAAAGAAAAGGAACTGCCATTGATACATGGAATTCAATCATTTGAGAAGAAAAAAAAAATACCACCTATAAGGTATAGCCCCCCCAAATTAATAGAAAAGCCTCAATTATCATAAAATTAATTTTACTGCCATCATTACTCACTTGTTTTATGGTGGATAATCTTGTATTGAATTCAGGCGATATCATTTTACAAATACAAAAGTTAATAGCCAGACAAAAAATAGGCAAGCCATTGAATAAACACACAAACAAAAACCTAAAATTCTGCAAGTTAACACCGCTTCATCAAACACCAAAGAGGATGTCTTACTGTTTCAGATTCCCAGTTATATGCTTTGAACTAAAATGAACTTCTGGTCACTTTGATTCCTTTATTCTTTAAAATGCCATGGTCATAACCCATTGCAGTAACCCTTCCCTGTAAGCAGATCTAAATGTCACCAGATGAGTGGCCTAAAGCCATCAAGATAAAATACAGGCAGAAAAGAGTTTTTCTGTCCCTAGTATAATTAAGGAAGAAAAGAAATCAACCTCTTTAGCCAGGCATCGTGGCTCACACCTGTAATCCCAACAGTTTGGGAGGCCAAGGTGGGTGGATCACATGAGGTCAGGAGTTCGGCAACAGCCTGGCCCACATGGTGAAACCTCGTCTCTACCAAAAATACAAAAAAATCAGCAAGGCATGGTGGCACACACCTGTAATACCAGCCACTCAGGAAGCTGAGACAGGAGAATCACTTGAACCCGGGAGGTGGAAGTTGCAGTGACCCAAGATCACACCACACTGCACCCCAACCTGGCAACAGAGGAAGATGCCATCTCAAAAAGAAATTTTTTTAATTAAAAATAAATCAATCTCTTTGAAATAGTCCATGAGGAAGTATTTCCTGTGTCAAAAAGTGCATCACGATAAAAAGTTCTCTGACCTAGTCCTGAAACACAGTATCACACATTCTGGTAACAAAGAAAATGCCTGCAGATTGCCCTCTAGTTCAAGGGACCATAATTAAACTATAAAGAAAGGTCAAGAGTACTCAAGAGATCACTATTTATTTAAATCATTTTGGTCATTCTCTGTAACAAATTAATAAGTTACTGGAGTACTGGATTAGAGAGGTGGTGAGGGAAGATTCTATCACTAATTCTGACTGAATATGAGTATGTAAAATAAAAAATATAAATGATAACTTGATAGCATTAAGAAGAATAAACACATAATTTTCTTCGGTTTTTTATTCGTTTTCATTCTCTCCTATAGGGTAAGTTATCTATTTACAAAATACATGTACATGAAAATTAATGTTTTAGAATCAATTTTCCGTATCAGCACTTATAGTTCTACCTCGCTACTTTTAAAGACTACATAATATTACACTGCAGGATTTAATTGATTTAACCAATCACTTCATCATGAAAATTTGCATGCTTTTCTCTTTGGGTTCAGTGATATCACAAGGTTTGTTTTTTTTTTTTTTTTTACATATTTGGCTGACTTCTGTAAGTAGATCCATGAGGTACCATTGATAAATGGGATTACTGCACTAAAATATATATGATTTTTAATGCGGATTTTTAATTTGGATAGATATAACCAAAATGCCCTCATTAAAAACTAAACCAATTATCATTTACTCTGATTATACTCTCAATAGCTCCTGGGATTAATAAACTTAATTTTTTGTCAAGTCAATATGCAAAAACATAATAACTTTAATCATTAAGATCAAACATTTTTCATAAGATGAGCATTTAATTCCTTGCCTATTAACTCTCTGTCCTTCCAGTTGCCTATTTTCCTATTAAGTTATTCTTTATTTTTGCCTACTTATAAAGCATCATTTTCTATTTACTTTTTAATTAAAGAATTCAGCCCTTTCATGGCTTATGGTATTACAAATATTTTCTTCAATTTTGTATTTGCCTTTTTATTTGACAATAAAAATATTTTATTGTCTAAATCTTTCATGCCATTAATTTTTCAATCTTTTTATTTATAGTATCTGGATATTATTCCCTTCACACATACAACATCATCTAAAGGACCCTGCCAAAACCAAATTATAATAGTAGCAACTCTAAAATCACAAATATGTATCAGTTCAGTCTTAAAAATCAACATCCAATCTCTAGTTTCAAATGAAAATAATACTGGAAGAAAATAAAACTCTGAAGCTTATTGTTGAGAAGTTTCTCTAAGAGTCTTGAAATAAAAACAGAATTCCAATTAAAGCTAAAAAACAGAATATCTCAAGAGTGTTTTATTTACAAGCTGGTCACTGACCCTTTTGAAAAGCACAAGTTAAAAAAAAAAAAAAAACATCTTTCATTGTTTGGAGTTTGAAGTTGCTCCATTCAAGAGAAAAGTAGCCAGACTCCAGTTCTGCTGCGTCATTGTCCATTGTGCGCAAGTGAATCACTCTTTCATGAGACCATTTCTCTGCAGGGGTGCAAAGGCAGCCTTCCCTTTCTGATCACGTTTTTATGTCACGTTTTTCTTCTTATGTGTCATTATTATCCTTGAACCTGGCTTAACATATGGAATCTTATCCCTGTTAAATAGGAAAGCTGTCTGATTATAATGTTAGGGCTTCGCGGTATCTCCCACATTCCGGACCCTCCAGTGCGGACTTAATACCAGGAAGTGACCCAGGCAGAAGCAGAAACTGGCATTTCTGCTGTCCAAAAGCAATGGTGCAGATGCCACCACAGGCTCTCCTCTCAAGAAAAATAATCGTCTGGTAAACCTATTAGCAGTTAACAAAACAATGCCCCCACTACCAAACTACCACAAAGCCTTCCTACTGTTCCAGGAGGGAAGCTCCAACCTGCAGAGGGTGGGAGTGTTCAGTCCTGTAGTCTGGAGCTTCCCATCCTTCAGGTGCTTCTCACCACGAATTTCATGGATGCCCGGATCCCTGTCTCACTCTCATTCCTCTCACCCTGTGGCCCGAGCATAAATATAAACCTTTCCATGGTTCCGTCAGCACAGGTGAGCCACAGTGGCATTTGGGAAGACATGAACAATACATACAGATGAACATGAACACAACAAGGACTCCTGGGTGACACGATACACTGAAATTTCCTCACAGAATTTTTCTTCTTCCAGACAAAATGGGCAGTGTGCAGAGAGAGAAGAAAACAAATTAGAGGAGGCAGGAATAAACTTGCATTTGCCTAACACCAAAAAACTACCAAAATGTAAAAAAAAACAAAAAAACAAAAAAACAAACAAAAAAAAGTTTCTACAGTAGATCAAATAAGCCACCATGCCTCAATCCCAACACAGGCAACAATTTCTAAAGCCATAACCATGTCCCCTCACAATCCTGGTGACTGTCCCCAATACCCACATCCATGGAGACGAGTACCTCAAAGGAGTCTCCTTATCTCCCGCTTCTGACAGAGGAGGTGGAAAAACTGCTATTGAGAATGATCAAATAAACAAGGAAAGTGAACAATGAGGCTGACTCCTGGGGAGGCCTCCAGGACTACATACAAAAATGTGACAAGAATCCAAAGCCGGAGAGCAATTTCCACAACTAGATGGACTAAACATTACATAAAACGTTTGACAGTTTTTCACAGGAGAGCACGGAGCTCAACTAGTCTAATAAAATCCTATTGCATGTCAGATGATTTCCCTCACTCTTCTCCATGGCCCTCCTGACCATTCCCAATCTTCTCCTTTTACTGATGAGTACAGCATACAGGATATGCTCAGGGATCACTCTAGATATTAAGGAGAAATAAAACTGGTCCCAGGTTTATTGAAAAGAGAGTCAAGAACAAATATAATACCTGGGCAGAGCTCCCCAAGTATGAGTGGTAATAAAACAAAGAGCACAGCAGCTATCTAAACATTTAGAAGGAAACAAACCAACAAAAAAAGAAAAAGCTAACAAAGGAAGTCATAAAGCATGCCTGGAAAAGACACAACTCAAATAAAATGAAGAATTTCTTTACAAATCCCTCATTAAGAAGCACATTTTAATAAGGACAACTATCAGAAAACAAGGACTCAGAAAAAAACATATAAACAAATAAGTGAAAAAAAGAAATTATGGATCTAAGGAAAAAAACACAAAGGAATCATCACTGTGGAATTTTAAATGATTTAGAAGCATGAAAAGAAAATACACACTAGTTAAATTTCAATTTTTGGAATAAGAAACAGCTTACAATAACAACGATTATTTTTAAAAACATTTTAAAGGCAAAAACATAAAGACACAAAAGCTAATATATTTGAAAAACAAAGACTATGCAACATAAGGAAAACTGGCATCCCCAAAGTAAAGAACCCAACAAATGGAACAAAATATTTTTTGAGGATATTCCTCAAAAATATAAGATAGGAGAATTTCCATGAAAAAGAGAAAATTTCATCTGCTGACTAAGAGAGTATACTGCATTTCAGAAAAAATAAAATAAGCCATGGTTAAACTACAGCCATTAAACTTCAAGCTATTGAACTTCAAAAATAAAGTAAGACTACTACAGGTGTCTAGACAGACCAAAAAAAGAAAAAAAAAAAAATGGCAACTCCCTAACAAGAGGAGAAAAAAATCAGTCTGACCTTAAACACATCCTCAAAACATTCCATGTTAGATGCTAATGCATCAATATTTACAAACTTCTAAGAGAAAGAAAGTTGGATTATAAAAAAATGACATCCAACCAAATGGCCTTTAAACAGTAACAGCAACAAATCACAACTAAGTAAAAGAGAGTATCTCAATATCGATTCAAGAATAAAGACACACTACCTCAAAAAAAAATTAGAACTACCAAGAACTCATCAAAAATGAGAAACTGGAGATAGTTAAATGTCTTTAAATTGCTGAGAGAAATTCCTGTTGGTCTAGAATTGTGTACCCAGAAAAACAGTCTCTCCGGAATGAGGCTGAAAGAAATTTTTCACGTAATCAGAAATCAAGTTATCAAACAACAGATACACTAAAGAAACTTTTAAATAATATGTGTTAATTTCAAATCGTGCTTAGATTAAACTCACTATTTGAAAAACAAGGATTACCAAGCTTGATTTCAAAAAGAAAATGTTATATGCTGTTTAGAATGGATATAATTAAAATGTAAGGACATAGAATGGTTAAAAGAGAAAAAAAAAAATAGGTAAATATTAAACAAATTCGTTGTTAATATCAAAGGAGCCTTGTTATTCTTATCAAAATATAAGGATATCAATCAATGACTGAGAAGATTAATACATAACAAAAAGATTGATAACAACAAAGCATAATAATATTATGCGTGTGTATACTGAACAATTTAGCCTCAAAATACAGAGCACGACAATTGCACCATATTACAATATTATATTACAGGAAGAAAATTCTGAATTTACTTTCATGGGAGGAGAATCCAATATCTACCTCGCAATAACTCTTTACAACAGCAAGTATTAATCAAAAAAATGTTTTAAACATATGATTTGTATTTGTATTTAAACATATGATCAAAACATATATGTGCTGCCAATGGTTTTGACCAACAAAAGATAAAGCATCTAGGGGAAAATTTTAATGAAAGTGTGTGCAATTATTTCATAAGAAAATTATAAAACTTTATTGAAAGATAGCAAAGAGAAGTAAATATATGAACAGATTAATATCATTACTGCATTAAAAAACTCAGTACCATAAAAATGTTTATCCTACCCAGATTTGTCTATAGGCTCAATGCAATTCTAACGGAATTCCAAAAGGTTTTTGTTTGGTTGGTTTTATTTGTTTTTATTTTGCTGTTGTTGTCGTACTTAATAAGCTCATTTTAGAATGTATTTGGGAGAACAATGGTCCAAAATATCCAAGACGATTTTCATCAACAGGTTGGAAGAATTTGTCCTTTCCATAACAAACCTTTCTATAAAATAACAGTAATGAAAACATCGTGCTATTAGTTCCAGAATAAGCAAAGTAACCTATGAAACAGCCTAGAAACAGGGCTGTGCATATTTGGAAACTTGATGTATGAGAAAGATGGTTGACAAATCAAAGGGACAATAATTTCTCTGCAACAAACTGTGCCATAAAATTGATTTTTCTGAGAGTGGAGAGGGAGGAGGCAGGGATAGACTAGGTCTTTTTCATCGAGACATATAAAACTCCAAATGTGGAAAAACAAAAACAAAAAACGCCTTTCAGCCTAGGCAACATGGAGAAACCACCATCTCTACAAACAAATACAAAAATTATCCAGGCATGATGGTGTACCCCTATAGTCCTAGCTACTGGAGGGCTGAGGCAGGAGGATTGCTTGAGCCCAAGGGACTGAGGCTACAGTGCGCTGTGGTCTCACCACTGCACCCCGGTCTGGATAACAAAGTGACATCCTGTCTTAATGAAAAGTAAAAGAAACTTTTTTTAATTTTTTTGAGACAGGCTTGCTCTGTTGCCCAGGCTGCAGTACAGTAGCGTGATCTCAGCTCACTGCAACCTCTGTCTCCCAAGTTCAAGCAGTTCTTCAGCCTCAGGCGCTCAAGTGGCTGGGATTACAGGCATGCGCCACTATGCCCAGCTAATTTTTATATTTTTAGTAGAGATGGAATTTCACCACGTTGGCCAGGCTGGTCTCAAACTCCTGACCTCAAGTGATCTGTCCACCTCAGCCTTCCAAAGTGCTGGATTACAGGTGTGAGCCACCGCACCTGGCCAAAAGTAAAAGAAACTTTTTTAAAATGTTCAGAAGAGGCCGGGCGCGGTGGCTCAAGCCTGTAATCCCAGCACTTTGGGAGGCCGAGGCAGGTGGATCATGAGGTCGAGAGATCGAGACCATCCTGGTCAACATGGTGAAACCCCGTCTCTACTAAAAATACAAAAAATTAGCTGGGCATGGTGGCACGTGCCTGTAATCCCAGCTACTCAGGAGGCTGAGGCAGGAGAATTGCCTGAACCCAGGAGGCGGAGGTTGCGGTGAGCCGAGATCGCGCCATTGCACTCCAGCCTGGGTAACAAGAGCGAAACTCTGTCTCAAAAAAAAAAAAATGTTCAGAAGAAAACACACAGCCTTCTTTATGTTTTGTTTATGCTTAAATAAGACACAAAAATCATAAACGACAAAGGAAAGTTAAACTATTTACAAATTTAAAATCTCTGTTCTTCAGAAAAGCCATTTCAAGAGTGGAAAGACCAGCCATAGACTTGAAGGATCTATTTCTACATATATAACTGACAATGCAGTATCTGTAATACCTACAAATGCCTACAAATCAATGAGAAGGAAATTATAGAATCAAACACAGTCAAAAGAAATGAGCAGATGACTCGGCGTGGTGGTTTATGCCTGTAATTCCAGCACTTTCGGAGGCCGAGGTGGATGGATCACCATGTCAGGATCGACCATCCTGGCTAACACGGTAAAACCTCGTCTCTACTAAAAATACAAAATTTAGCCGGGCGTGGTGGCACACACATGCAATCCCAACTACTTGGGAAGCTGAGGCAGGAGAATCGCTTGAACCCAGGAGGCAGAGGTTGCAGTGAGCCAAGATCACACCACTGCACTCCAGCCTGGGTGACAGAGAAACTCCATTCTGAACTCCATTCTGAAACTCCATTCCCCCAAAAAAGAAAAGAAATTAGCAGACGAGAGCAAAATGTAAACACCTTATAAGATGCCCAATTTCAGTAGTACTCAAGTAGATGCAAATTAAACCCCAATGAGATCATCATTTTACACCAGTTTGGGAAAATGTAAAAAGTCTGACAGTACTCATTGTCAGCGACGATATGGATACACAGAAACTTTGGACGGCAATTTGACAACATTAATAAGCTAAGGATTTGCAAATTCTGTGGCCCAATAATTCAGTAAGTACGTAGTAAGTTGAACCATATTAATTTTGTTAGATTAGACTGGTTTCAAACTAAAAAAAAAAAAAAAAAAAAAACATGATTTCACCAAACACACAGTTGTTGAGAAGGGATTATACACATGAACCAAGAGGTATTCTCAATGCTCAAAAGTGTTTACACAGCATTACTTATGAAAGGAAAACAAAAATTGGAAGTTATGCAAAACCCATCAATGGAAGAATAGATCAATAAACTGTGGGGTACTAGAGCAATAAAAGTAAGTGCGTTCACTCATTCATTCATTAGGAATTGTGTACCACATCAGGCACTGTTACAGGGACTAGGGAAATAGCAATGAACCAAAATGACTTAGTTTCTGTTTAAGAGGATAGAAAAAATGTTGTTAAAGTAAATGAAGCAGAGCTGTACACAACCCCTGAAGGTGGCTCTCCTGGGAATTCAGATGTGAAGACCAAGCCCTATCCTTAAATTTCGCATAACCATGGAGCATTTGCAAGCACTTGCTCATTCATTATTTAATTCTCACAACAACCAGTGAGATAGGTAATACTGTGCCAGTTTTACACTTGCATGTCATGAAGATCATTATTTTGCGCAGCACCTTGGAACAATTTGTGATGGTACATGGACAGAAGCTCAGGCCTACAGATTCAATACGTAATTTTCCATCTGTCTTGAACAAACTGTCTTCCAGACTCGGTTTAAATATAGTTTTAAATTCTCCAAGTGGCTCATGTGGTATATGGATTTGGTTGCAACTAAAACCCACAAAGAATAAAATGCTTAGGTACAAAAAATAAAATTGCAAATGAATAAGAAGGAAAGAGAGCCTTTCAAAGGGAGGAGCTAACCAGAAGATCTCATTGGCTGAGAGAAGAGAAAAGCACCTTAAGTTTAGAATATCAAGGAAGCTAAAGTAAAGTACATAATTAGTCTGTTGCCTTTGTCTTTGGAGACAAAAGGCTTTGAAGGAAGCATGAAATTCTATTGTGTCTCTTTGTGGCATTTGGGGCCTCGAGATGCCAACTTCTCAAAAGAGGGGACTTTCCCAGATGTATTTTGAAGTTTTGTTGTTAATCACGGCAGGAAAACACAGTCCAATGTTCCCCCGAGGGGTTCAAACAAAGCACAAGTCAAAGCTAAGAGAAAGTCAAATGTCAAATAGCAACCATAGTCACAGTTGATCTGCCTGGATCCTTTAGTTAGGAGTCAAGGCTTCCAAACATCTCTCCACCAAAATCCAAAATTTCTTCCCCAAGTGAACTTCTTGCAAACCTTTTAGTTAGTTGGATACTGACAGAAAGAAATAAACTTTTTCTTCCTTCTCTCTTTTTTTTTGTGGAGAACGGGGGGGGGGGGGGGGGGGGGGGGTTTGGCTTTCTATTGAAAAATAATTGCTTTCCTTTCAATGTTCATTTATTGAACATTTATTTAGCATGTACTTTGTCAAACATTCAGCTGAAGACTTTGGCAATATAAACATGAATGAGGAATAATTTCTCCACTCAAGTACTCAAAGGAGACAAACAAATAATCAAAATTAAGTATGAACACTGAAAGGAGATGCATATTGGTATAACCTTTCAGGAAGTCAAGTAAGCACAATGCTTTAAAATTGTGAAATGTGTATACTCTTCAACCCAAAGATTCTCATTTGATAGATTTTTTTCATAAGGAAACTTGGGAAAGTATCTAAAATATGTACAAAAGACTTATTTTAATATTGTTTCAACTGCAAAAAAAAAATTGGGAATTAAGCATCAACCATTCGGGTATTGATACAGCATTTTCAGCAAGACACAATTATTTTTAATGGAGTTAAATATATATATTTACAGACATTTTTTAAAATCCGCAATTATTATGGTCAAGTTAGGATGTTGCACTAGTGACTTGGGACGTAGTGTTTTTTCTGCCATGGCTGAGTGCAGGTACTCTATGGGATGGTACAGCCACAAGGAGACTAGCAGAGAGGTAGGTATACAGGACATCGAGTATTCCATACACAGGGACCCTGGAGTCGGTCAAGATGACTCAGTGAGTGAGGAAACGGGGAGGATAAGAGGACATTCTCGTCCCAAATTCCTATTTATATTGAAGTGGAAATATAACCAAAATACCAACTGGAATAATTTCTTAAGCCAAAATGACTCTAAAATATAATTGGTAAATAAATGTGTTTTTAAAAACAAAAATGTCCTAAGAAAAAAGAAGAGCTATGAAGGATTCTAATCCTACAAAATATTATAACATAGTCTGACATTTCTGTGCTTAAAAAAAATAAAATTAGTGCAAAACAGAAATGGAAATCTATGCAGTGGCATGGGAAGTCCCAAAGAGGCTCTACTGCCTTTCAAAAGATATGACATCATTCTCAGCAAACTGACATAAGACCAGAAAACCAAATACCGCATGTTCTCACTCATAAGTGAGTGTTGAACAATGAGAACACGTGGACACAGGAAGGGGAATATCGTACACCAGGGCCTGTTGGGGGTGTGGGGTGGGGTCTGGGGGAGGGATAGCAGGGGATGGAGGGATTGAGAGATAACATTAGGAGAAATACCTAATGCAGATGACGGGGGAGGGGGGGGAGGGGGCGGATGGATGCAGCAAACCACAATGGCATGTGTGTACCTTTGTAACAATCCTTCACGATCTGTACATGTACCCCAGAACTTAAAGTGTAATTTTAAAAAAAGATACAACAAAATTACCTTTTAAGTACAAGGAAGTAAAAAAAAGTAATTCAACAATGTCATTAGGCTACCTGAATTGAGACTTTAAAAAAAATAATAAATTAAAAATACAACTCAAAAGTAAATGAAAGTGTAAAATAGAGTAAATTTAATTTTAGTAAAACAAGAAGAGAGTAAAAAATTGATCAAAGCTATGGATGAATAAAGAATAATTTCAGCAGTTTTGAAATTACAAAAGATATTTCAAAGAAACAGAAAAGACAATATTTTTAGATATATAAATTTTTAAGTCTGAACAGTAAAAATAAGAAGAAAAGAGGATAGCAAACCAAAGAAATACTTGGCATGCAAGTAATCACCAGGCCTCTAATGGCACAACTGGAAATGATTTGATAGGCAAGTTACATAAGGAAATAATAAAGAAAATATTTCATTCTTACACTAACTCCGCAAAATATACAACCAAATAAGTCTTAATATGCCATTGTACATGTACTCAGTTTGCAAGCACAGAATCAAGGACAATACAGCACTGGACACATTGAATGGCATTATGAACTGTGCGCCCCTTCCGAGAAGAAGCCAGCTAACAGATGGCACAAACCCAAAGAGGATTAGTAATATGAGTTCCATTTGGGCTTAGCCATATTGCTACTTAGAATCTGGGTTTTTCTGTGTGTTGGTTTTGTTTTGTTGGTTGTGAGTTTGTTTGTTTGTTTCATTTTGTTTTGTTGGAAATGGGGACTCACTCTGTCAATCAGGCTGGAGAGCTGTAGAGGGATTGTGGCTCACCACAACCTAGAACTCCTGGGTTCAAGCGATCCTCCTGCCTCAGCCTCCCTAGTAGCTGGTGATACAAGCATGTGCCACACCTGGCTTAGAATTTATTGAGAGATGTCCAGCATCGGCCAAGCATGATGGCTTAAACTTGTAATCCCAGCACATGGGGAGGCCAAGGTGGATGGATCACCTGAGGTCAGGAGTTCAAGACCAGCCTGGCCAACATGATAAAACCCCATTTCTACTAAAAATACAAAAAATAAAAATAAAAAAGAAGAAAGAAAGAAAAAGCCAGGCACGGTCATGGGGCACCTGTAATTCCAGCTACTTCGAAGGCTGAGGCAAGAGAATTGCTTGAACCCAGGAGGTGATGGTTGCAGTGAGCTGAGATCGTGCCTTTGCACTCCAGCCTGGGTGACAAGAAAAAAAGAAAGAAAGAAAAGGAAAGAAAAGGAAAAGAAAAGAAACGAGGTAGGGAGGGAGGGAAAAAAGATGTCCAGCATCAATACGATGTGATGTATTAAGAGAGTAGCACGTAGGATAATCGAGACACCACCAGAAACAAGGAAACCCCACAACCGATTGGTAAGGGCAGCACCTAACCCCACCTGGAATGTGGGACTCATACCACCCATGCCAGCGTGTACTGTGGACAGAGTTTAAGGCTGTGCTGTAGACAGCACCAAAGCCGTCCTGTGGTAATGCCTCCAGGAATTCCTGGCAGTCCCTAGTATGTGCAAGAGAGAGTTTCCTAATTATCATACTTCGGTGGCATTTGGTCCTAGTTCCCCCACTCCAGCCCTCATCAATAAATTCAGAGTGCTGTATTGGTGCCGTTTAGTCAAGGAGCCTGTCCAGGAGTGCCATGGTCTCACGTATCAGATAAAATCGGGGTTCAGCACAGCTCCGCTGCTTCCCTCAAGTGGGCCTGTGCAAGTTAATCACTCTTCCTGACTCATTTTCTGTATCTGCGAAATGGGAATGAGAAGTTCCGTCACGCAGGGGTGTGGGAAATACGACTGGGATCGTGGTCTAAAGTGCATGATGATTGTTGGCAGGGAGGAAGAGCACACTCTGACACCATCTGGCTTGGCTGATGTGACAAAGTGCAGAGGGAGAGGGTGTGCTCTCAGGGCCTGCTGGGATCACAGCACAGCACTATTTTAACTTCCATTTGGTATCTTTTGTAGCAGTCCCTGTGAGCTGACACTCAAAAGACATCATTCTGTGGATCCGAGACAGGGCACCGGGCCTCCTGGTTGCTTCCCTCTCATCCCTAAGGAATGGTTATTTTCCAAGTAGGTGGGCACAAGGACGCATAGGTTCCATTCTCCCAGGAGCTCCAACTTCAAACCTGGAGTCTGACAGGTGCTGTCTGGCCGGGACAGTCCCCGAATTGGGTAGGACCAGGCACAGGTACTACCTCTCAGGGGAACCCTCTGGCTTAGCCAAAGTAGGCAGCTGGGGAAGAAAACATTCCTGACAGGAATGAAGCAGAGAGAGGAGAGGGCAAACAGAGTGGAAAATGAAGAGCTGACCTCAGGCAAGATTTCCTTCAAAGGAGCCTCCAGAGTTCCAGAATCGAAAAAGAAATGTGTTTTTCAGAAGGACCAGTTCCCCAGTAAACAGCCTCAGCCTCCAGTACAATATCATGAAAACAAGGCTTGAGGCTGCCTTTCCCTCTGCTCTCTATGATACTGTTTTTGTTGTTGTTTTTAAAACCTTTCCTGTAATTGAAAAACCCAGGCCTTATCTGGGCCAAAGTAAATAACTACACCAGGAAACTCCAGGCTGCCCAAGGAGACCTGCATTAGCAAGTAAGATGGAAAAGCCTCTTGGGAAAGCAAATCTTCGCGGTTTTTTGTTTTCTGTTTTAATTTTTGGTTTTTGTTTTACATAGAAGTACGTAAATCCACCATCCTAAATAAAATCTCCCAGACCTAGCCTTTTGATGATCTTGTAATTTTCTCTCCAATACACTGGTAACAATTTCCGCAAAAGAGCAACCTAGGGAGAATTATTTTCTCTTTTCAACCTGACAGTGAAATTGGTAAATGAGAAACTGGATGGCTTGCCTTTGAAATCCAGTCGGTTTTCCATACCTTTAAAAGACTGGATATGCTCAAATTATTTTCCTTTCTTTCTTCCTTTTTTTTTTTTTTTTTTTCCTGAGACAGTCTCACTCTGTCACCCAGGCTGGAGTATAGTGGCACAATCTTGGCTCACTGCAGCCTCCACCTCCCAGATTCAAGTGATTCTCCTGCCTCAGCCTCCTGGGTAGCTGGGATTACAGGTGCCCACCACCATGCCCAGCCAATTTTTGTATTTTTAGTAGAAACGGGGTTTTGCCATGTTGGCCAGGCTGATGACCTCAAACTCCTAAACTCAGATCTGCCCACCTCAGCCTCCCAAAGTGCTGGGATTACAGGTGTAAACCATCGCTCCCGGCCACTATTCTCACATTATTAAACTCAGGCAATGATGCAGGACAGAAGAGATGCTCATCGCACAGCCCGACTCTTAATGAGACACCTTCGCTGTGCAAAACCTTCCCTCACTCCGTTTCTAAGTTGTTTTTTTAAGTTTGGTTGTTGATTCAATTACTAGTGCTTTGAGAGAGAGTGGAGGAGGAAAATAAAGCTAAAATTAAAGGTTTAGAAGCAAATTAAGATCAATCAGAATTAAAGAAACAGCACTGCTGATACCATGATTATGAATGAGGACAAACCAACCAACCTCAAACAGCTTCGTAGGTGCCAGCCCATGCTGAAAAAAAAAAATACAAAAGAATGTTTGCTTCTTATTAATTAGATTTCTGAACTGCTTTTCCTAAATCATTGCTCTGAGTAAACTGAATTGCATCCAGATGGCTCTCAGTGGTCTTGCAGTGACCAAGGCAGTTTCCTCCCAGGGAGGCAAGTCCTGAAGGCCAGGGCAGACCAAGCCAAGCCCCAGGATCCCGTGGGCTCCTGATTTCATGACAAGTAGGAAGATCATCAACTTTATCTTCTCATCTAGCCAAACAGAA
This sequence comes from Saimiri boliviensis, assembly GCF_048565385.1. Taxonomy (NCBI): domain Eukaryota; kingdom Metazoa; phylum Chordata; class Mammalia; order Primates; family Cebidae; genus Saimiri; species Saimiri boliviensis. The sequence continues at coordinate 109,395,215 of NC_133458.1, forward strand.
GTTAAATTACTCCACTTTTTGTTTTTTTTAAAGACAGGGTCATGTTAGTCAGGCTGGTCTTAAACTCCCAACCTCAGGTGATCCACCAGCTTTGGCCTCCAAAGTGCTTGGATTACAGGCGTGAGCCACCACGCACTGTGGGAGATTCGAGTTATCTGGAGACCGTCACACCTGAACCACTGTATGACTGCAGCTGGAGGGGGAGAAGCCATCATGTCAGTCATCTGTGTGGCCTAATCACAAGAAATGTGTCACTTCTGTGTAAGTCCTGGAAAAGAGAATAGTTCAAGGGCTCCCACACTGCCTGAGGACCCTCTCGCCTCTGCCAATCTTGTTCCGCAGGGCTGGAGTCTGCAGCTGAGTGGGTTTGTGTATGGAGCTCCCCTGAACATGAGCCACTGCTGAGAAGTGCAGCAGAAAGCACACTGGCCTGTAGGTGGCCACTCAGCAGCACCCCAGCCCCACTTCTGACTCACAGCCAGTGAGGATGTCCTGAGCCCAGGGACCTCTAGTCATAGGAACACTATGCTCATTTGCAGCTTCTGTGAAGTACCAGCACACCAAGGAGAATGGGGCTGACTGCCACCATGATGCCCATCTTGGGGCTGAAAAGGGCCAGCAGGATCTGCCCAGTATCACCACCAAGTCCTGCAGCCTGTGCTGGACATACCATCAGAAGGGTCTGAGCAGGGCCAGACTCCTAGCTGTGTCTTGAGTCACAGGACCCAGGTCCTTCCGTGAGAGGACTCTCAGAACCATCTGACCAGAGGTCCTGGGGCTGGGATGTTGACAGTGAGTCCAGTTGACGATGGCCAGAATAGACTCATTAATGCCCAGGAAATTCAGCATCATTGCATTCAAACAGACCACAGATATTCAATTAAATTTCAGACTGCTGACAGTAGAGGGCTCCCGGATGTGCAACTGGACAGACTGTCAGCTGGGAGTAAGACAGTCCTGCTGGCAGAGGCCAGGACCATGGGACCATTTGGCCATCCCTGCCCCTTGGGCAGCTCATTTATCAGAGCCCTGGGAACAGCACTGAAGCTGTAGCTTAATCTCCCAGCCTGGGAGGGAAGGGCAGAGTGGACCACAGCCTGTCATGGCTCACTCCATGCTGAGTACAGAATTTAAGCTTGTTCTTAAGGAGCCCTTGTTCTGATGAAATTTTTTTCTTTGACTTAAGTGAGTTAAACAGCATACTTCCTCTAGGATGGTGGCACCAGAGATTCCAGCTGAGCTACTTAAAAATGCCAAGCCATTCAAAACATGGGTTTGTCCCCTGAGGCTAGAGTTGGGTTAACATGAATAAAGCCCCAGGCTGGGTCATGTTAACACTCTCTTATGGGCTGAACTATCTTCCCCCAAAACTCATATATTGAAATCCTAAACCATAGTACTTCAGAATGTGACCTTATTTGGGAATAGAATCATTACAGATGTAATTAGTTACAATGGAGTCTTCACCTAGCGTAGGAGAGGATAGGCTCTAATCCAATATGACTGTCCTTATAAAGGAGAAATTTGGATATACAAACAGAGGGGTAACAATGTGAAGAGATACAAGGATAAGATGGCCATCTTATCCTTCTAGGCCAGGCGTCCCCAAACCACGGCCCGCGGGTGGCTTGCGGCCCCCTGAGGCCATTTATCCGGCCCCCCCGCCGCACTTCAGGAAGGGGCACCTCTTTCATTGGTGGTCAGTGAGAGGAGCACAGTATGTGGCGGGCCTCCAACGGTCTGAGGGACAGTGAACTGGCCCCCTGTGTAAAAAGTCTGGGGATGCCTGTTCTAGGCCAAGGAGAGCCTAAAAAAGATCATTCCTTCATAACACTCAGAGGAACCAACTCTGTGGCACTTTGACCTTGAACTTCCAGTCTCCAGAACTGTGAGGCCGTAAATTTCTCTTGCTTAAGCCAGTATGTCCATGGCATTTTGTTACAGCAGCCTGAGCAGACTCACACACTTCCCATGGGCAGGCGGTGGGTGCATCCCAACTGCCTTGCAGGGCAACAAGGGAACACTCATTTGGAGAAAATCTCTTTTGACGGGAAATTTCTTACCAACTAGCCAAAGCACAGTAGAACTCCAAGTGAAAGAAGGCTGGGCTGGTAAACAAATCTCAGCCACTCTTTCAGCATTAAGACTCCATGCCAGAGACGACTTTTACTTTTTTATTTCATAAAACCCACTCACAGGTATTCATTCTACCTATAACTCCTTTAGGAACACATCCAACAGCAGTCTGTCGATATAGTCAACGTTTGCACATGTAAACTTTCTGAGGTTTTTTTTCTAACATAAAGCTTTTCTGCTATTTTATTTTATTTATTTTTGAGACAAGGTCTCACTCTGTCTCCTAGGCTAGAGTGCAATCCACAATCTTGATTCACTGCAGCCTCAACCTCCTGGACTCAGGCAATCCTCCCACCTCAGCCTCCAGAGTAGCTGGGACTACAGGCACATGCCACCATGCCCAGAAAATTGCATTTGTATTTCTTGTAGGAATGAAGTCTGACCATGTTACTCAGGCTGGTCTTGAACTCCTGGGCTCAAGCAATTTCCCCCCCTCTACCTCCCAAAGTGTTGGGATTACAAGCATGAGTACAGCACCTGACCCCTATTACACACAACAACAGTGGCATCTTTTCAGGAAACATCTTTGGAGATAATTCAAGACTTTTTCCAACCTGACTATGAGAGAGATCAGTCACCTCAGCTTTGACATTCCGGTGTCTGCTAATTCCCTTAGTAAATCCTTATAGCAAATTTGACAACAAATAGTTGATGAGCTATAACATGTAACTAAGCAAAACCAGCAAAAATCCAACCTCTAAAACAATGTCCAAAAGAAATAAGAGCTACTTTACTTCTGAGACCTGATATCTGTAAATTTTGTTTCCATTTCAGAAAAATGCAGAAATTGTAGCTAGCAGGATGTTTACAAAAGACAATTATTCTTTAACACCAAGTTCAGTTTTTAGCACCTGATTTCAGTGACAGACAAAAATCTCAAAGAAATGAGATTGTTTTGTTTTAGAAAAGAAACACACACACACACACACACACACACACACACACACATACATATACACACAAAAGCTCTGAGGTTTGAAGTAGATGAAACTCAGCTTAAGAATATGTTTAAGTCTTTAAAAAAAAAAAAACAGTGATTTCCAAGGTAGTGATCTTGGAAAGCTCTTCTACTAGGCCCCCCCATAGAAAATCGCTAGGCGGTAGATATGCAGAGGCAGAGCCCAGCAGGGATTCAGCCTTGGTTTGGGTGAGCTGACTCAGGTTTCTCTAATGCTGGTGAGAGGAAAGCATTTGAACTCAGGTTTCTCTAATGCTGGCGGGAGGAAAGCATTTGAACTCAGGTTTCTCTAATGCTGGCGGGAGGAAAGCATTTGAACTCAGGTTTCTCTAATGCTGGCGGGAGGTATGCAATTGAACTCAGACAGTGTAACAGGCTTCCCTCCATCCCCCAAAAGCCAGGCTAAAGGATGAGCCCTGGTGTGAGACCATATTCTGATTCATGTCTAAAAGAAAGTATGCATTTTATCAGTGTGGCCTTTTAAATAAAAAATGCAGTGTTTGGCCGGGCGCGGTGGCTCACGCCTGTAATCCCAACACTTTGGGAGGCCGAGTCGGGCGGATCACTAGGTCAAGAGATCGAGACCATCTGGCCAACATGGTGAAACCCTGTCTGTACTAAAAATACAAAAAAAAAAAAAAAAAAAAAAAAAAAAAAATTAGCCGGGCGCGGTGGCGCGCACCTGTAGTCCCAGCTACTCGGGAGGCTGAGGCAGGAGCATTGCTTGAACCCGGGAGGCGGAGGTTGCGGTGAGCTGAGATCGCGCCACTGCACTCCCGCCTGGCGCCTGGTGACAGAGACTGTGTCTCCAAAAAAAGAAAGAAAAAAAAATGCAGTGTTTCCGTGGGCAGAAGGATGTTCCTGGTAAAACTGTGGCCAGTGTAGTTCTGTTGTGTCCATGACCCTCTCCCAGCCCCAGGACGAGACAGAACCACTGCGGGACTGTGTTAAGGAACAAAAAACTTAGCTTACCGAGTCCACAAGCGGCGTGGTTTCAAAGGCAGGAATTTCGCAGGCCAGGCCTCCAACCAGGTCCCCAACCTAAAGTCCTCTGCCTGACTTTCCCGCGCGGGCTAGGTAGAAATTCCAGGAGCTTCTTGGTTCAAAAAGCCCGCGAAAAGCTCTGGGAGGAAGGGCCTCTGTTGCGGACCTAGTAGCCAATCCGGTGTCAGAGTTAAATATCAATCACTCCAGCGGAAGTTTGAAAGAACTCCTGTCATTGGACAAGAACGTGAGTGGGGTGGGAATAACTCCGAGGTTAAAAACCCTCCGCTCGGGCCGGCGCGGTGGCTCACGCCTGTAATCCCAGCACTTTGGGAGGCCGAGGCGGGTGGAGTACGAGGTCAAGAGATCGAGACCATCCTGGTCAACATGGTGAAACCCCGTCTCTACTAAAATTACAAAAAAATTAGCTGGGCATGGTGGCACGTGCCTGTAATCCCAGCTACTCAGGAGGCCGAGGCAGGAGAATTGCCTGAACCCAGGAGGCAGAGGTTGCAGTCAGCCGAGGTCACGCCATTGCACTCCAGCCTGGGTAACAAGAGCGAAACTCCGTCTCAAAAAAAAAAAAAAAAAAAAAAAAAACCCACGGCTTCTTACCTCTCTCTCATAAATCGCTCTCTGCTAAACATGACTCCAACGGTAAGCTCGAGAACTGGAAGCATCTTTGGGATGCCCCACAGCTCTGCTCCCGTCCCCCAGTTACATCTTTTGCAAGCATGGGGAGAGAGCTGAACCCCTGAGGCCCTCCGTGGTTACACTAAGAGTTTTTTTAAGCGTTGATGTCTTCGTATCAAACTATGCTTCAACCCTGCTCCACTAGCCCAACTCTTCGGTAAAACTGGCCAAACCCAAAAAGCTGATATCACTTTCAGGATGTCAGCTTTCATTAATGGAGCAAGGGTTCAGAGTCCTGTCCAACTGAATGGAGAGGGAAAGGAGTGAGTAGCACAAACAGGAGGTGAGATTCAAAACAGAGATCCAAGGTTTCAACGGATGCAGGCTCCGGGAGACAACAATGACTCTGAGAATGGTCACTGCTCCATGATCTGAAGGATACATTAGGGTAAGTGTGCCATCCACAGTACACATGCTATAGGCTCAGCTGCTCTATTCAATATTAAAACATGGGAGAACCCAATTCGACTGCAGAACTAAGATATCCAAGGAGCTCACACTTGGCTTACACGATTTTCTTGTTGTTGTTACTGTTGTTACTTCTTTAAGAAGTCGCTAGAAAAGGTAGGGGAAAGGAGAGCGTAGAGATAGATTTGCTAAAGGATACAAAATTAAAGCTAGATAAGAGGAATGAGTTCTAGTGCTCTAAACCACTGTAGGATGACTATATAATAACAATGATATATTACATAGGCCAGGCACAGTGGCTCACGCCTGTAATCCCAGCACTTTGGGAGGAGGCTGTGACAGGTGGATCATCTAGGTCAGGAGTTTGAGAGCAGCCTGGCCAACATGGTTAAACCCCGTCTTTACTAAAACTACAAAAATGTTAAGAAACTATTTTTTTCCAAGAACAGTAGAATTACAGGGCATGGTGGCATGCACCTGTAATCCCAGCTATTCAGGAGGCGGAGGCAGGAGAATCACTTGAACTCAGGAGGCAGAGGCTGCAGTGAGTCAAGATCACACCACTGCACTCCAGCCTGGGTGACAAGAGCAAACCTCTGTATGAAATAATAATAGTAAAAATCATATAGCTTCAAATTGCTACAAGGTGAATGTTGAATGTCCCCAACACAAAGAAATAATAAACATTTGACATGACAGATATACTCGTCACCCTGATCTGATCACCATACATTATATGTATTGAAACATCACTGTGTACCCTATGAATATGTGCAATTGTCTGTTAATTTAAAGAAATAAAACATAAAATAAGTAATGAATTAGACTGATTTACAGTTAGAATAAAATATAGAAATTAACATAAATTCATGTGGAAAAGCATGACTCAAAGCCACTGAATATTTGCCAGTGTTGATGGGGTCGCACTGGAACTATCCATGGGGACACCCCTGAGATATCATCAACTGCTCTCCACCTGCCCAAAAGCAAAGCACTTTTACCTTGACCCAGCATCTGCTCCAGGAAATTTATTCAAAAGAAATGATCCAGGGGAAGGTGTGTCCTTCATATAATGAAGTTTTTCATAACAATAAGAGCTGGAAAGAACCTTAATGCTCAACATAAGGAAATGGTGGAATAATTATGTGTACCCAACTGATGAACTATTATTCAACAAAATCATTAAATATAAAGACCCAACAGTAACTTTTAAAGTATTAGGCTTCAATATTAAGTGAGGGAAAAGCTATGGCTTTAATTATGTAAAAATATTGCATTATGTATGCCTAAGGATAAGAAAAGACCACAAAAGTAAGTTAATTAGGATAATAAAATTTTAGATGACTTTTTAAAAAATTCTCTTTTGTTTTAGCGCTGTTTTTACAATAAATAAAAATCAAAGCGCCGGGCGCGGTGGCTCAAGCCTGTAATCCCAGCACTTTGGGAGGCCGAGGCGGGTGGATCACGAGGTCAAGAGATCGAGACCATCCCGGTCAACATGGTGAAACCCCGTCTCTACTAAAAGTGCAAAAAATTAGCTGGGCATGGTGGCACGTGCCTGTAATCCCAGCTACTCAGGAAGCTGAGGCAGGAGAATTGCCTGAACCCGGGAGGCGGAGGTTGCGGTGAGCCGAGATCGCGCCATTGCACTCCAGCCTGGGTAACAAGAGCGAAACTCTGTCTCAAAAATAAATAAATAAATAAATGGTTTTAAAATAATGTTAAGAAACTATTTTTATAGCCGGGCGCGGTGGCTCAAGCCTGTAATCCCAGCACTTTGGGAGGCCGAGGCGGGTGGATCACGAGGTCAAGAGATCGAGACCATCCTGGTCAACATGGTGAAACCCCGTCTCTACTAAAAATACAAAAAAAATTAGCTGGGCATGGTGGCGCGTGCCTGTAATCCCAGCTACTCAGGAGGCTGAGGCAGGAGAATTGCCTGAGCCCGGGAGGCGGAGGTTGCGGTGAGCCGAGATCGCGCCATTGCACTCCAGCCTGGGTAACAAGAGCGAAACTCCGTCTCAAAAAAAAAAAAAAAAAGAAAGAAAGAAACTATTTTTTCCAAGAATAGTAGAAGTTTAACGATCTATTAAGCCAGGTGCTAAGATAAGTATGATGGGTACTATTCATCCATTATTCTTCTTTTTACATTTTTGTTTAAATCCATAAGATGGTTTATAATCCTGAAATATAATAAGGGTTTTTAAAAAGCAGATGTAAAAACATACTGATTTGTGCTTTATGAATGATACAAATTATTACAAATTATCACATGTATGCTGACACTAGGTACATCTGTTATGCATCAATGATTTTTTTTAAAAAGAAAAGCTCAAGAAAACCAGTAAATATAAAAACAGACAAGCTTCCTTCATTTAACAAATAGTTCCTGGCTTTAATCACTAAATAAGCATTTATTTGAGGCCATTTATTCACTCAGGCAGTTTGGTTATTCCACAGTTCATGCCAACACCTCACTTCGTAGTTCAGAAGAAAGAATTCACAGAGTATCATTGGAGAATGGGAGAAGGCTATGAAAAATAGGTCAGTTTAAAGACATTCACCCAGAGGGGCCTGCCCTCAATAGTTCTACTGTAATAACATTAAGATATGTAAACACATTCACATTTTATCCCCCTGGAGTTCTATTCTAACCCAATTGTGCAAGCCAAGAACTGAGAGTTAGCCTTGCGCCTCCTCTGCTCACAGCCCACAGCTCATGCTCATAGATATCTGAGGCCACCCATTTCTATCAAATAAGAAAACAGCTCCCACTCCTATACCAGGCACTGCTAGAAGCACATAACATCCACAAACTCATTTAATACTTACAAACAATCTCATTCTACAGAGGAGAAAAAGTTTATAGAAATTGCCTGAATAAGTAAACTAGCAAGTGGCAGAGCTGGGATGTGAACCCAGTCAGGCAGCTCCAAATTCTATGCATGGAACCACTTACATGGTTTCTACTCTGTTGCTGTTCTAGGCATTGCTGTAATGAATAACCTTGCACAAATATCACTTCCCATTTGTGCAAGGACATCTGTGGGATATATCCCAAGAGGTAGTTTCGTTAAATACTTAATTACATTTTTCATTGCTTTTCTCTGAACAGACTATAGCTCCTTGCGGGTCAGAAACTCAGTTTTGTTGTTCACCCACTATCTGGCACATAACAGAGGGGCATTTATGCTTTATTCCTTCCTTCTTTCACTTATTCAACAAATATTTACTGAACATCTACTGCGTGCCAGGCACTGTTCTGGGTGCTGGAGAAATGCATTAGTAAACCAATTGGGGAAAATATCCAGCTCTCATGAATGTAACATGTAGGATGCAGAGGCAATTGACAAATAAGAAAATCTGTGGTGCGGTACAGTATGATAAATACTAAAGAAAAATAAAGCAAAGAAAGGTGGAGCACAGGAGTTACCATTTTAAATGAACAGTTATCAAACAAATAAAGCCTTCTGATGAGGATGTTTAGCAGCAAAAGTAATTGTGAAAATTTTTTAAAACTCCAGTAAGGAGTTTTTAAAATGTCCAGTAAGAAGGAGTAGGCAGTCTGGCTACCTCTGTCACTGAACTTTTTTGAGGTTGATATACAGAGAGCAGAAAGAGCAGTGCCTGGGAACCAACTTCCACCTGTAACACTCTTTCATGGGAAAATAGGCTAATTCCCTAAAACAAACTGACATGTCAATGAAATACACTGTTTATAAACGTAAGACTACCTACACAGACACCAGCCCACTAACAATTCGTGAAGAGTGTCTCACTCCTTTTTTCCTGAACTTAAAAACTGTTATACAAACTTTCAACTGAAATTATTTTGATCCTAAAGATCACATAAAAAAGAAAACATCTCCTTTAACATGTATTTTATTTTGAGACAGAGAGGGAGAATATTCTGGCTCTAAGGATTCAGCAAAATGTAATTCAATGTCAATTACTGAATCTCTTCAAGCTGAAGCATTTGTCAGCAGAAAAATCCCATAGGATTAACTGTAGACTTTAAATCAGAAATGATGTAGGTAAATTACTGCAGATTTACTTCTACTGATAATGACATTTATAGGTGTTAATGTTTCTATAGTGGCATCAAGAATAATATTAATCATAATAATAAGCAATTGATTTCTATTTGATTTTAAAAACATACAAGATACTTGCTTAAGCACTCACACAAGTTTGATCTGAGCAATTCCAATCTGCTTAGGAAAACCTTGCTGATGTAATTCGAATACAGTTCTAAATAGATGTGAATTAATGCTAAAGATGTGACCCTACAGAATAACACTGAGCGGATGCATCATGCCCCGCTCTGCAGGGGCACATTGTGCAGTCTCGTGCTTTGGGGTCGGTACCCGTAGCATTTTGTTTATGCACTAAATGCAGCTAATGCTTTGTTCCTTAAACCTGAGAATTCACTGCACAGTTTTTACAATGAATGCTTAGAACAGAAATTACAGTTCAAATCCCACTTGTTTTTTTCTTTTTGTTTTTCTTTTTTTTTTTTTAAGAGTTTTTCTACATTTGCCCTTTTCTGATAAATTCTTCGGCCTTGATTTCATGCCGGTTATTAAAGTGTTCAGCTACTTTGGCCCTTCGGACAGGTTTTGATTAAAATAATCCAACCTCCCTAAATTCCCTGCAGTGCGAGTGTTTGTACCTGCCAGGAGGCAGAGGCAGGCAAGCAAGAACAGACCCTGATCTCACTCCAACCTCACTGGAGCTCTACCGAAAACCAATGCAAGGACTCACCGGGTTCCTGAGTCTGCAGAGCCAATTCTTCCACAACAGGGCTTGGAACTGGCGCCCGGCGTGCCCCATGCCCGCTGCTCCCTGCTCTCAGTCAGGAAGCCAGCCTGTAAGGATAGTGCTTATATCTGCTGGGCTCAAGTGAAGGCATGCTGCCTATTAGTCAATTCTAACAAAAGTGAGTGATGCAAGAGAGATTACTCGTGACTGAAAAAAGCGGGCATCAGATGTCCCCTCTTGTTCTGCGTCTGCTGAGAAATCTTTTCACTAGCTGTTCAGTGTTTTGCGAGGGTTGAGTTACAGAAAGCTGCCTTCAGGGACTTTCTCAGGCATTCACGCAGAGGGCGCCCACCCTTTCCAAGAACCCAGATAACTGATCTGTGGGACAAGAAGTAATGCCCACATTTATCATTTACCTCCCTTTTTTCTGTATATTAAGTCTGTGGAATTTTCCTTTTTTCTTCTGAAGCATTGGTTATTATACTAATTTGCCAAAATATTACCGTTTTGGTGGTCCCATGGCAGAGAATTTGAAGGGAAGGAGATGGAAGCAGCGTTGGGGTCTAGGGAGTTTGGGGAATGGGTGACTCAAGTTCCACTCTGCTGCTGCACCTGCACTTCATGCTTCTCTTTCACCATTTCCTCCAAAGGGAGTGGGATCTACGTTTCAGAGGGTAGCAGGTGCAGACGTGGCAGGTGGCCTGTGGATTACGTCTGAGTCCTGTTTGATTCCGGCACACTTGTACTTTTTAAGTGGCATGATGGATTCAGCTGGCTAGCTGGTGGCTCCATCGTCCTGGAAGCCAGGCCCTCTTGAGTTCCCGTTGCCCCCAGTTGTGGTCAGAAGGATTTCAGGCAACTCAGTCTTGTGGTCTTCTATTTCATAAAGCAATTTTCACAAGCTGTGAATGCTCGATAAATGGCTTTTGCAATAGGAAACAGGGAACACAGGCTTCAGCAAAGAAATTGACTCAATTGTTCTGTAAAGTTATTTTTTAAAGGAGACCTATTTTATTTTTTGTTATATGACTGGCAGCACTAGAGTAAAGGCCGTTACTTAGCAGAATGGGGCCCAGTGCCCATACGTGGATTTGCCTGATCACCATATGGTGTCCTCCCTTGACCTATGACTTCTCAAAGGTCTTAGGGGTTGCCTAAGTCTTACTACTCTGGTTCTCTTTGCAGATAATATCTAGAACACCTTACACTACAGGTAATTGTCATAATTTATTTTAATCTAGTATAAGAAAAGGCCTCCAACCATAAGGTTTTTCTCATGTTATGTTCACAGCAGCCAGTTTCTATGCTGCTGTGCCAGAATTATGCCAAGGGCATAAAAATTATTTTATCCATTGCTTTCATGGAACAATGCTGTGTTAGGGTTTTCAGATAAACAGAACCAGTGGTAATTGATTGATTGATTGATTATAAGAAATTGGCTTATACAATCACGGAGGCGGGCAAGTCCTAAGATCTGCAATGTGAATTAGCAAGTCAGAGACCCAGGGAAGCCAGTGATGTAGTTCCAGTCCAAGTCCAAAGACCTGAGAACAGGAGACCCAATAGTGCAGTTTCCATCCAAAGACTGGCAAACTTGAGATCCAGGATGAGCTGGTATCTCCATAAAGTCTGAAGGCAGGAAAAAAAAAAAAAAAAAAAAAAAGCCAATGTCCCAGTGTGAAGGCTATCAGACAGAAATAATTATCTAACTTAGGGGAAGGTCAGACTGTTTATTCTATTTAGGTCTTCAACTAATTGGATGAGGCCCACTCACACAATGGAGGGCCATCTGCTGAACTCATTCTACCTACTTAAATGTTAATGTCATTTATAAACACCCTCACAGAAACTCCCAGAATGATACTATCTTTTGGTCTATGTTTCAGCCAAGAAAACAAGCAATTAATCCTTCCTAACTCCCTGAGCTGTCACATTGAATGTAAAACCACTGCTTAGTGAGGCCGTATTAGTAAAATTTGCCTGATCCAAATTTATGTTCCTTCCTTCATTATCCCACACCCTTATATCCATTTCCACACATATTCCCTAGTTTTCTGCTTGTATAAATTGGAAAACTCAAATTGTCCATTTGATGGATAGCACACTTCCTCATGGTTTATACCTTATATCTCCCCTTATAGGTGCTGCTGGGACTTGGATCTAGTTATAGGTGTGAAATGAAAGAGGAATGCTTGGGGGGTAGGTTCAGAGGAGAAGCAGAAGGGCCTTGCATGGCAACTGCCTCCTGGTAGGACATTACAGTTTTCTTAGGCAAGGCAGGAGGCAGGGTTAATCCCCTCAGACGTGGGATAAGAGACTGCTTCCACTAGGACTGGGGATTCTGCCTCTACTTGGGTGTGAAGACCTCTTCCACTAACAGAGAAAACGGAATTTTAGGGGCTCAGTGTCTTCAGCTTCATCAGAATCTTCCCTCATACCTCCATTTCAACTTTCTGCACCCTATTCTCTTCCAATCAGTGCCTTTACTTTAATAGTAGACTCATTGACGATGAGCTCTTTTCATATTTGTTGGCTGCATAAATGTCTTCTTTTGAAAAGTGTCTGGGCCAGGCGCGGTGGCTCAAGCCTGTAATCCCAGCACTTTGGGAGGCCGAGGAGGGAGGATCACAAGGTCAAGCGATCAAGACCATCCTGGTCAACATGGTGAAACCCCGTCTCTACTAAAAATACTAAAAATTAGCTGGGCATGGTGGCGTGTGCCTGTAATCCCAGCTACTCAGGAGGATGAGGCAGGAGAATTGCCTGAACCCAGGAGGCAGAGGTTGCGGTGAGCCGAGATCGCACCATTGCACTCCAGCCTGGGTAACGAGCAAAACTCCATCTCAAAAAAAAAAAAAAAGAAAAGTGTCTGTTCATATCCTTTGCCCACTTTTTGATGGGGTTGCTTGTTTTTTTTTTTCCATAAATTTATTTGTAGATTCTGCACATTAGCCCTTGGTCAGATGGATAGATTGCAAAAAATTTTTCTCATTTTGTTGGTTGCCTGTTCACTCTTACCCTGCAAGACTAGCAGTAAACTTGCATTGTAATTCAGCCAGTTGCAAGATGAGATTCTGGTTTGATTTTCAGCAATCTCAGCCCTGCAGCTACAGGAAATAAGGGTCACTTTTGAGGAAACACATAGAAACTTTCAGGTCATTTATGCAGCACTTCAGCTGGGAATTTGACCCCAAAGGTCATCCTTTTCTTTTTCCACTTTGTCCAGCAACATTAGAAGCAACCAGTCAACCTCATTTTACTCATGAGTTTGACAAAAAATCTTAGAAAATATCAAATACAAGATCATCCAGACCCTTGCTTCTTATTAAGGAGTATCTAATGGTGATATTTTATGCATCTTTATTGCCACATTATGTCATGGACCACCATTTTTCTTTTTACTAGAAACAGAGTCAGTAGTCTTTAAATCTAACCAGATTAGAGAATTAATTCCAGAAACCTCAGAACCTATTTCAGTTTACCCTTAAGATTCTCTTCTTCTAGAATTATTCTTAGTACCAAAATCTGTATTAGGGTTCTCCAGAGAAACAGAATCATATGTATATTTATATATGCAAAGAAATTTGCTATAAGGAATTCGCATAAGCAGTTACGGAGCTGGGCAAGTTCCAAGATTAGCAGGTGAATCAGCAACTTGGAGATAATGGTGTAGCAAGTTGGAGAGACAATAGTGTAGCTCTAGTCAGGTTAAAAGCCTGAGAACCAAGAAAGCAAATGGTGCCATCTAAAGGCCAGCATGTTTAGTAACCACAAAGAGTCAACGTTTCAGTTCAAGTCTGAAGGCAGAAAAAAAGTTGAAGTATCATTTTTTTTTTTTTAGATTGTCAAAGTTAAGGGATAAAATATTTATTTTATTTTTTTATTATACTTTAAGTTCTGGGGTACATGTGCAGAACGTGCAGTTTTCTTCCATAGATATACACATGCCATGGTGGTTTGCTGCATCCAGTACCTTGTCATCTACATTAGGTATTTTTCTTAATGCTATCCCTCCACTATCCCCCCATCCCCTGCTATCCCTCCCCTAACACCCCACCCCCTAACAGTCCCCAGTGTGTGATGTTCCCCTCCCTGTGTCCATGTGTTATTGTTCAACACCCACTTATGAGTGAGAACATGCAGTGTTTGATTTTCTATTCTTGTGTCAGTTTGCTGAAAATGGTTTCCAGCTTCATTCATGTCCCTGTAAAAGACATGAATTCATCCTTTTTTATGGCTGCATAGTATTCCATGGTGTATATGTGCCACATTTTCTTTATCCATCTATCATTGATGGGCATTTGGGTTAGTTCCAAGTCTTTGCTATGGTAAACAGTGCCACAATAAACATACTGTGCATGTGTATTTATAATAGAATGATTTATAATGCTTTGGGTGTATACCCAGTAATGGGATTGCTGAGTCAAATGGTATTTCTATTTCTATATCCTTGAGAAATCACCACACTGTCCTCCACAATGGTTGAACTAATTTACACTCCCACCAACAGTGTAAAAGTGTTCCTATTTCTCCACATCCTCTCCAGCATCTGTTGTCTCCAGTTTTCTTAATGATCGCCATTATAACTGCTGTGAGATGATATCTCAATGTGGTTTTGATTTGCATTTCTCTAATGACCAGTGATGATGAGCTTTTCTTTATATATTTGTTGGCTGCATAAATGTCTTCTTTTGAAAAGTGTCTGTTCATATCCTTCACCCACCACCATAAAGCCTCCAGCTTTGTTTTTTGTCTGTTGGTGTGTTTGTTTGCTTTTTGCTTAGGATTTTCTTGGTTTGAAGTCTCAATTTAAAGGCCACTGGGCAGGCAGAATTCTCTTACTCAGGGGAGGATCAGCCTTTTTGTTCTATTCAAGCCTTCAACTGATTCGGTGATGCTGACCTACATTAGGGAGGGCAGTCTGCTGTATTCAATCTACACATTCAAATATTAATCTCATCCAAAACACACTAACAGACACACCCAGAATAGTATTTGACCATATATTTAGAAATCCCATGGCCCAGTCAAGTTGACTCATAAAATTCACCATCAGAAATGCTATGAGTTTAGTATTTACATTTTCTTTAATTCTAGTTTGTGTATTAGTATCTAAAAAGATAGAATTTCTGGTTTGTTTTCTTTTTCCTGATTTTTTTAAAATAATGTCCACTTTTATTTTAGATTCAGGAGTTACACGTGCAGGGTTGCTGTCTAAGTGTACTACATGATGCTGAGATTTGGGGTATGATTTATCTCATCAACCAGGCACTGTGCATAGTACACAATAGTTAAGTTTTCCGACCTTTGCTCCCTCTCTCCCTCCCCTTCTAGTAGCCCCAGTTTCTATTGTTGCTATATTTATGCCTATATGTACCCAATGTTTAGCTCCCACTTATAAGTGAGAATATGCAGTACTTGGTTTCCTCTTCTTGCATTAATTTGTTTAGGATAATAGCCTTCAGCTCTATCCATGTTTCTGTGAAGGACATGATTTTATTCTTTTTTATGGCTATGTACTATTCCATGGTTTATGTGTACTACATTTTCTTTATCTGGTTCACCATTGATGGGCACCTTGGTTGACCCCATGTCTTGCTACTGTGAACAGTGCTGCAATGAACATACAAGTGTGTGTCTTTTTGATAGAACAATTTATTTGCTTTTGGATGGACACCTACTAAAAAGATTGCTGGAATGAATGTTATTTCTGTTTTAAGTTATTTGAGAAATCTCCAAACTGCCTTCCACAGTCGCTGAACCAAATTACATTCCCACAGACAGTCCATAAGTGTTTCCTTTTCTCCACAGCCTGGCCAGCGTCTGTTGTTTTTTGGCCATTTGTATGCCTCCTTTTGAGCAGTGTTTGTTCATATCTTTTGCCCACTTTACAATTTTTTTTTTTGCTTGTTCAGTTGTTTAAGTTCCTAATAGATTCTGCATATTAGACCTTTGTCAGACGCATACCTTGCAAATATTTTCTCCCATTCTGTTGGGTGCCTGTTTATTTTGTTGATTGTTTCTTTTGCTGTGCAAAATCCTTTTTGTTTAAGTCTCACTTGTCATTTTTTTGGTCACAGTCTCTTTTGAAGACCAATGTCCGGAAATATGTTTTCTAGGTTTTCTTCTAGGATTCTTATAGTTTGAGGTCTTACATTTAAATCTTTAATCTATCTTGAATTAGTTTTTGTATATGGTGAAATGTGGGGATCCAGTTATTTTCTTCTGTGTATGGCTAGTCAGGTATTGCAGGTGTGTTCCAGCAGAATTTATTGAATAGGGAGATCTTTCCTCATTGCTTATTTTTGTTGACTTTGTCACAGATCAGACAGCTGTAGGTGTGCGGCTTTATTTCTGAGTTCTCTATTTTGTTCCATTGGTCTATGTGTCTGTTTTTGTATAAGTACCATGCTGTTTGGTTAGTATAGACATGCCGTATCATGTAAAGTGGGGCAGTTTGATGCCTCCAGCTTTGTTTTACTTAGAATTGCTTAGGCTATTCAGGCTCTTCTTTGATTCCATATGAATTTTATAATAGTTTTTTTTTCTAATTCAGTAAAAAATGACATTATTAGTTTGATAGGCATAGCATTGAATCTACAGATTGCTTTGGGCAGTATGGCCATTTTAACAATATTGACTCTTCTAATCCATGAGCATAGAATGTTTTTTCATTTGTTTGTGTCATCTATAATTTCTTTTTACAGTGTTTTGTAGTTCTTCTTGTAGAGATCTTTCACCTCTTAAGTTGGGAGTATTTCTAGGTATTTTGGGTTTTGCACCTATTGTAAATGAGATTGCATACTTGATTTGGATCTTAGCTTGAATGTTATTTGCGTATGGAAATGCTACTGACTTTTTTACATGGATTTTGTATCCTGAAACTTTATTGAAGCTATCAGTACAAGTAGCCTTTGGAGTTTTCTAGGTATATAATCATAGAAATCATCAGCAAAGAGAGAAAATTTGGACTGAATTGCCTTCCCCCAAAATTTAATGTTGAAGCCCTAACCCCCAATGTGACTGTATTTGAAGATGGAGCCTTTATGGAGGTCAATAAACTTAAATGAAGTCATAAAGGTTAGTCTCACCTGATATTATAAGACTGATGTCCTTACAGGAAAAGAAGAGACAGCAGGAGTGAACACACACAGAGGAAAGGCTATGTGAAGACATAGCTAGAAGGTGGCCGGCTACAGGCCAGGAGGAGAAGCCTCACCAGAAACCAACCCTGATGGCACCTTGAGTTTGGGCTTCTGGCCTCCTGAACTGTGAGAAAATAGCTTTGTCTTGTTTAAGCAGCCCACTCTGCAGTATTTTGCTATGGCAGCCCTAGCAGACTGACCCAAAGGGGTTAAAAATGGGACCTGCAACCTAAGCTTGCGTTTGGGTGCCTGAAGATGAATCTTGCTAAGGAATTTAAGGTTGATGCTCACACCTTACCTAGATCAGGGAATTCCTTTGACCCTGAAGGTCCCTGAGGAAATCATGGAGTTAGCGGAAAAGTCTTTATAAAAGAGGGTCCAGAGGATGAAATTTTTGGAGATCTTGTATAAAGCTGAATCTCCCTCAGAGGAGAGCTGCTCCCTCTATATTCATTATGGAATCACAAATTATCTGTGCAGGACAGACTGCGCGCCTCATGCATCAGTCACTGCAAATCAGAATTCCATGTCTGCTGGTACTTTGTCATAAGACATCTCATATTGGTTTATAAAAATAACATTTGGCTTTATGACTAATAACAAAACTTGCTCCCAGTCTCTGCACTTTTTTGCCCCTCCACCATCTCTGATCTTTTCATCCCAAAGCCAATCTACCTGATATTTTAAATGGAGGTCTGACTCCTCAGAGAAGTGGAGGGGTTAAGAGAATGTGAAGCCTGGCACAGACCAGGGAGGGAAGAAAGAAAGGAGGGCCTACCAGGAAAGAAATGAAGAACAAAGGCCCCGCAAGCCAAAACACCATCTTATCTCTTTCCCAGTTACACTTAAGTCTAGTGCTGCTTGGATGGAATACGTTTCAAGCATAAATTGAGTTGGTCAGAGCTGACTAGTTCCCAAAGAGCCTAGCAAACTGTCAGATGAGTACGCAATGGACTTGAATGCATGAGATGATCAAGAACACACTTGACTGATTCCTTTGAAAGGTTATGGTAATGTGGCTTCGAAGTTATAAGTAAAGTATTCAGCGTTTTCAGGAAAAATTTCCTCTTTGTCTCTGTTAAAAAGCTTTATTAAAATTACTGGCAATAAGCAGTTCGAAGTTCCATAGTTTAAAGAACTTTCATGACCCAAATATTTGATTGTAATGTATAAATCTTGAAAATAATTGCCTCAAAGGTAATTTAAATAACTTGCTTTTTTCTGACACTGAACTTCTCTCTTGCTAATTTCTGTAATTTCTTATTAATCTGAATTAGTTTCCCTTCTTAACATTAATAAAAAGCATAATTTCAATTTCTGTCTAAAGAATGTCTGTTCAAAAGGTAATAAATTGATAGGGACAAGTGATTTTCAACTTTTAATGCTATTTAGTGTCCACTGAGCTAAGAAAATTTAAAATAAATCCTCAAACATCTACTAACAATTACATTTCTCCATTGAAAGAAAAGTTGTCTAGATTTTAAGGGCATTGAGTAGAATTCTCCTTTTCATCTCTTTGATACAATCTGAGATTTAAATCATGGTCCTTGCATCTTCCATTTGAGTAAAATTATATTTCTCCAGGTGAAAATATGAAATGCAAAATCTGTTTACTCTGTTATCAGAGCCTGTAGGTCTAATTGGAAAACATAGAATGGCACGATCAGAATTCATTTAGCAATAGGACTTAAGGATTACCATTCCTTCAGAATAAAAATAAGGGAAGAGAATTTGCCCTAAAGGTGCCATTGCCAGGCTAGGGCAGTGAGGAGCTGATGCCTCCTAAATCAACAGTCCAGAATCCTGAAGACCTCAAGGAGAAACATTCATACAATATATATGATTATATACAATATAGATATTTGTATATAAATATACAATTATATTTGTACAATATCTTGGAATTTCCAAAATATGTTTAAATGCATCTTCTGTGATGCTCGGCAAACCAATAAAATAGGTAGGTATTACAAGTTTTATTTCACAGATGCAAAAACTAAGGCTTGATATTTCGCTGAATAAACAGAGGCAGTTAGAATAAAACTTTCACAGAATCCCTCCACCAAATGGACAGGCTTGCCTCATCTTTACTCAGATCATCTGCCTTCCCTCCTGACACAATGGATCGACCCACCTTGTGCCTTCCAAAAGACAGCTTCCTCCTGCTGCACTGACTGCATCTCATGCCCTTTGCAGGATTATCTGTTTTCCACCCTTTAGTGAACGTGCAAACATGCTAAGATCGCTACCACCCAATAAAAATCAGTTCTTCCAAGTACTGCTCTGTGTCTTTGCTTATTAACATCAGAATTCTTCAAAATAGTCGTCAGTCTTCTGTCATTGCTTCTCAGCCTTTGGCTAAGATCAAGTGTCTATCCTTTCTGCCCACAACTCTTCATTCTACCCACCTTAAATCCACGGCAGTCAGGCTCTGTCCTCACCACTCCATTGACATTTCTTCTGTGACCTCCATGCTCCACATTTCCACGTCTAAGAGCCAGACCAAAGAAAAGCCCTTCCTGCCCGCCCCCAGCCGTGGTGTTTGGCTGTTTTGGAAGTACTTCCTTCCTTCCTCACCCCTTTGTCTTGCCTCCTCTCCACCTTTCAGGCCCAACCTTCTCCGTCTCTGTTATCATTTCTTCCTCATCTTTCCATCCTCTGAACTTCAGAGTGTCCTGGACTCCGTTTTTGTCAGTTTCTCATCTCACCCACACCTCAGCCAAGCTCATGGCTTAAATACCATTTGTGCACTCACTGCTTCCAAATTTGTACACAGGTCTGATCCCTCCCCTCACCGACATTCACAGTGTTGGGTGGTCCTGAGCAATCCTCCACATCACCTCACCTCACTGCTGAACTCTACTGAAATGCCCACGTTTGAATTTGGGCTCTTGTCTCCAGGGCCACAGGCCCTTTGTTGCTATGACCTCTCATCCTGACCGTAAGACCTCTCTCCCCTTTTTCTCAGAGACACAGAGAACCTTCAGCTGTTCTCTGACATCTCTAGTACTGTAACTCAGTGAGACTATCTCTGCCTCAATGACTTCCTGTCATCTCTACCACTCTTAACGCCATGATAGCACAGATTCCATGAAAGATTTTCATCACCCAGGTCTTCAGGTGGAAGTGGATCACTAGCCTCTACTCAGATACCAATTGCTATTTGGGGCTCTGTTGTCCCAGCCTCACCTTGGAGATAACATGGTAGGGGAGAAGAGATGGGTACAGCATCTCCTCTTAAAACTATTTCCATTCAGTTTTCCCTAATAATCGCATCCATATGTGTTTTAGACTAATTTATCTAGACTCCTAGTGAGTAAATTTTTTTTTAATCTGATAACTATTATTCTTTCTCTCCCTCTCTCTCCCTCTCTCTCTCTCTCTTTTTTTTTTTTTTTAATAAAGATGGGGTTTCACCATGATGGCCAGGCTGGTCTTGAACTCCTGACTTCAGGTGATCCACCCACCTCGGCCTCCCAAAGTGCTAGAATTACAGGCATGAGCCACAGCGCCCAGCCAGTAACTATTATTCTCGATTATTCTGCCTTATGTCTGGGCCATGACCTTTATACTCAAAACCAAGATTTAAGGTTCTCGTTCCAGTTAGGATGAATTAACCCCATCCCACCCTATCTCCCACTTACTACAACTAACATCTCTTAAAATAGTATAGAGAAAAGGTTATTGAAGAATATTGAGAAGTAAATAGAAGCAGAGAGACCAGACAGAGAAATCAAACTCAGAAAATAACCCAGATGGCAGTAAATTGTTTTCATTTTTTCTTAAAATTTGGTTCCTCTCATATTGCCTTACATAGAATTTGGGACAACGAAAATCCTGAAATTGTGAACAGACACATATGGGAAAGGCTGCAAGGGGGAGAAACACACACACACACACACACACACACACACACACACACACACACACTCTTACACTACACAGAGAACCTACAAAAGAGTCCCTGTAGTATGGAACACTGTTGAGTCTCCCAACTCTAGTTCTGGTGAATCCCCATAACAAATGTGGACTCCTGAAGTGGTGACAGTGGTGATAGCAGCCCCGCAGCCTCAATTTCTTGCTGCTTTGCCCTGAAGTGGACACTGTTGTAGGAAGTGTGCAACAGCACAGAAACAATAAAGTGCCAGCTTCCTAACTAGGACACCAGGAAAGAGTGACCCTAAGAATTGCTGTGTGTGAGGAACTCCACAGAGTAGAGGGAGCTAAAGAAGAGAGCCTTTAGATCAATATATGAAGTCCTGGGATCATCCCCGAACTATGCATGCACAGAATAGACAAGAATCAACATAGCAAAGATTCAGAGAACTGAACTACAGCTTTGAACACTCCCCAGATTGGCCCCTAGGTGGCGCAGATATCAAGCAGACAGAACAGCCCTGCAGCAGCTTTGAAATTAAATTAACATTGAATGCACATCCTACATAAAATGAGTCAAGACTTGCAGAGCAAACCCAACTAAGTTAACTTCCTGATAAAACAAAGCAAAACGGGCTGGGCACCATGGCTGACGCCTGTAATTTCAGCACTTTGGGAGGCCAAGGTGGGTGGATTGCTTGAGCTCAGGAGTTCAAGACCAACCTGTGGAACATGGTAAAACCCTGTCTCTACAAAAAAAATTCCAAAAAAATAGCAAGGCATGGTGGCACACACCTGAAGTCCCAGCTACTTGGGGGCCACTGAGGTGGATCAGCTGAACCCCAGGGGCCATGGCTGCAGTGAGCAGGGATAGCACCACTGCACTTTAGCCTGGGATGCAGAGTGAGACCCTGTCTCAAAAAAATAAAAGTAAAAATTCCCCCCAGATTTTATAAGGATCCAAAATCTTGTAACAAAATATTCAAAATATCCGAGAGAATCCACAATTATCCAACCTACGTAAGAGCCAGAAAAACCTTTTTAAAGCTCTCAGAGGAAAACGCAGTCAACAGATGGCAATCCCAAGATAACGCAGATGTTGAAATTATTAGATAAACACTTTAAAGCAATTATTATAACGATGCTCCATTAGGTGATAGCAAAGACTTTTGAAAAAATGACACTAATTCTTGGCAAAGAATTCGTTGTTATAAAAAAACCAAATGGAAAATTATAGAAATGAAATCTAAAATAACAGAAATAAAAAATTCCCTAGAGAGACTCAATAATTGAATGTATATGAAAATTAAAAAATCAGGAAACTAGAAGATGGAGCAATAAAAGTAGTCTAATATGAACAACAGAAGGGGAAGATGATTTAAAAAAAAGCATAACCTCAGGAATGTATGAAACAATACCAAAGATTCTAACATTCTGATCAATGATGAGCCTGAACAAGAGGAGAAAGATATTAGCACAGAAAAAATATATAGAGAATACAGTGATGCAACACAAAAAGAGTAATTCACGAAAGACAAAAATTATAATTTTAATTTATCAAAAGTAAAACATGAATAGACATACCAGTGAAGAAGATATACAATAGCAAATAAGACCATGAAAAGATGTTCAGCATCACTAGCCATCAAGGAAATACAAATTAAAACCAAGCTGGGATATCATTACTCATGTCTCAAAACAACTAAAGTAGAAATTAGTGTAAACACCAAATGGAAGCAAGCATGCAGTTAAATTAGATTTCTCATACATTGCTGGTGAGATGGCTAAATGGTATGCCCACTCCAGAAATAGTTTGGAAGTTGCTTTAAAAATTGAACATACAGGCCAGGCATGGTGGCTCGTGCCTGGAATCCCAGCACTTTGGGAGGCCAAAGCGAGTGGATCACTTGAGGTCAGGAGTTCAAGACCACCCTGGCCAACGTGGTGAAACCCTGTTTCTACTAAAAATACAAAAATTAGCTGGGTGTGGTGGCACATGCCTATAGTCCCAGATACTTGGGAGACTGAAGCAGGAGAATCACTTGAACTGGAAGGTGAAGGTTGCAGTGAGCTGAGATCATGCCACTGCACTCCAGCTTGGGAAACAGAGTGAGACTCCATCTCAAAAAAAAAAAAAAAAAAAAAAAAAAAAAAAAAAAAAAAAAAAATTGAACATACAGACCAGGAGCAATGGCTTACACCTATAATCCCAGCACTTTGTGAGGCTGGGATTATAGGTGTGAGCCATTAATCAAGGTGGGCAGAGCTCTTGAGCTCAGGAGTTCAAGACCAGCCTCAGCAATATGGCAAAATCCTGTCTCTACAAAAAATATAAATAAAAATAATTAACTGGGTGTGGTGGCACGTGCCTATAGTCCCAGCTACTCAGGAGGCTGCAGTGGAAGGATTGCTTGAGCCTAGGAAGTTGAGGCTGCAGTGAGCTGAGATCACACCACTGCACTCAAGCCTAGGCAACAGAGTGAGATCCTGTCTCAAAAGTAATAATAAAAAAAATTAAAACTAAACATGCACTCACCATATAATCCAGCAATCATATTCCCGAGCACTTATTTAAACAATGAAAAAATGTTCTCACAAGATCCTGTACATGAGTGTTCATAGCAACTTTATTAGTAATAGCTCAAAACTGGAAACAACCAAAATTTCCTTCAATAAGTGAATGATTGAACAATCTGTCTTACATCCATACCAGAGTAATACTTAGCAATGAAAATGAACAAAGAGATGGATATGGTGGCTCATGTGTGTAATCTCAGCACTTCAGGAGGCTGAGGTTGTCGGATCACCTTAGATCAGGAGTTCAAGACCAGTGTGGCCAACATGGTGAAACGCGGTCTCTACTGAGAATATGAAAATTAGCCAGGCATGGTGGTGGGCACCTGTAATCCCAGCTGCTCAGGAGACTGAAGCAGGAGAATCACTTGAACCCAGGAGGCAGAGGTTGCAGAGAGCCAAGATCATGCCACTGCACTCCAGACTGGGCAACAGAGCAAGACTCTGTCTGGAAAAAAAGAAAGAAAGAGAGAGGGAGGGAAGAAAGGAAGAAGGAAGGAATGAAGGAAGGTTGGAAGGAAAGAAGGGAGGGAGGGAGGGAAGGAGGGAGAGAGGAAGAAGAAAGAAGGAAAGAGAAGAAGGAAGGAGAGAAAGAAAAGAAAGAGAGAAAGAAAGATGAAAAAAGAAAGAAAGAAAGAAAGAAACAGTGAGCCAGGTGCGGTGGCTCACACTGTAATCCCAGCACTTTGGGAGGCCGAAGTGGGCAGATCATGAGGTCAGGAGATCGAGACCATCCTGGCTAACCCAGTGAAACCCTGTCTCCACTAAAAATACAAAAAAAAAAAAAAAAATTAGCTGGGTGTGGTGGCATGCACCTGTAGTCCCAGCTACTCGGGAGGCTGGGGCCAGAGAATTGCTTGAACCCGGGAGGTGGAAGTTGCAGTGAGCTGAGATTGAGTCACTGCACTCCAGCCTGGGTGACAGAGCGAGACTACATCTCAAAAAACAAAACAAAAACAAACAAACAAACAAACAAACAAAAAAAAACGGAGAAGGGAAGGGAAGGGAAAAAGAAAGGAAGGAAGGAGGGGAAGGAAAGACATTGCTGGCATTTCTGTGGTGACCTGCCTGTCACCTGCAACGTGTTAACTGATGAACACCTAAGAATGCAAGCCATCTTTCCTGATGCTTTTCTTTCAAACTCGAACAAAGACCTATATCATAAATAACAGAAAACATAGAGATATCCCTACCACTGGGCCATGATTGCCTTTTGGGGTCTGTAAGAAAAACATGGAAAGTCGTTTTTAAAATAGCGACCAAAGCCAGTTACAGAATACAAAACATTGTTGTCAAATTTGCTTTAATACACATAAAACTATTAACAAGTTTTGAGTTTGGATTTGAAGAATAAGATGAATAATATAATTTGATGGAAATCTCATAGAAGTGATTGTTTAGACATTGATTTTGTTCTTAGATTTTGCAATGAAAAAAGTGACAGCACCATGACAAATGCTGTTTTCCATTATTTTGGCTGCCTATATTTTCTCAATTTTAATATAATTGGGTTTTGCTTGGTTTCACTTATTTCCTCCTGCTATAAAATTTGATTATATTTGTAACATGCATTTTTCAGTGAACTCAAAAGAAAATATGGTCTACAGAGACTTAGGTGGTCTACAGTGGGATCTGCATGGTTTACGGGGAACTGTGTGGTCTATGGGGACCTGTCCTGGCCTGTGTGGTCTACAGGAATCTGCGTGATCTCTCAGCAGCTCAGACCCACCTGGGATGGCACACCCCTAATCCCCTTCACTGGGATCTTGTCACATGCCAAGTTCATTCCTCTGGCATGTAACTGGGGAATTTCCTCTGCTGGAGCCACAGGCTTCCTCTTCCTGCACCCCCCATAACCAAGTAGGTATCATAACCTCCAACAATCATTCTAAAGTAGTCACCTGCAAAAGTGTCTCAAAAAACAAAAAAAGAAAAAAGTCTTTTCCACGTATCAGGGTAAAAGGATGAACCTTTCTGGCGGGAGATAGTTGCTTCCCTCCTCCCTTCTTAAGGTGCCTCCAGAATCCGCCGGATGAGAGATTTTGATTCTGTAATGCAAGGTCTAGGGCCTTCTGCCCTCTGCAACTGGAAACACACACACCCAAATAACTCAGGCACCCTGGTGAGGCACGCAGGGACCGTCACAAGGACACCCCTCAAGAAGACTGGAGAGAAGTTTTCATTCTTCCTCCACTTTACTGTGTCATGTGAGTAAGAGTCTCTCCACACAGTCCCCTCCCACACACACGGAGAGTCTCGGCACACTAGCCTCTCATCACTGGGGCTTTCTCTTTCCTAGCATGGGCATGGAAAGGTCTACACTGGCAGGATGGCTTAACACACATGTTCATTTCATATCTGTATGACAGTTGTGACTTTATCCTTTTGAAAATTTTATTCCTACGAAACACTCACTGAAGGACACCCTAAATGAGAACTTCCCCCACCCGTCACCCCACCCCACCCCCACCCTGCCACAGCACGGACTACTCTGGGATGCCGAGGACTGACATTCACACTTGCGTTCTTTCCTTGTGAAGTCCAAAAAACTGAGTGCCACTCTTTTCCTAGTAAGTAAACTTCTGCGTGGCTGCGCGTGTATGACAGTGCGTGCATGGAAACGTGCAGGTGTGGATATGTGCATGTATGTAAATAACACACTAGGCTGCACAGTCCCAGCCCTCGCGCAGACCTGAGCCCAGGGTGTGTCCTCACCTGGCATTTGGGGATAACACGGATGGCAAGAGGGCCAGGTAAGATCGCTGATGGGATACAAGGGGCCCAACAACGATGGCTCAATAAATATTAGCTATAAGCTGACACCTGCAGAGCTGCTAACGCCATGAAAATTAGTCAGAAATCACTCCCCTTCATATACATGGTAACTACTAAGCACGAGTAGAGCAGTACTGTTTTCTTCTTCTTTTTTTTTTTTTTTTTTTTTTGAGACGGAGTTTCACTCTTGTTGCCAGGTTGGAGTGCAATGGCGTGATCTCGGCTCACCGCAATCTCCGCCTCCTGGGTTCAGGCAATTCTCCTGCCTCAGCCTCCTGAGTAGCTGGGACTACAGGCACGCGCCACCATGCCCAGCTAATTTTTAGTATTTTTAGTAGAGACGGGGTTTCACCATGTTGACCAGGATGGTCTCGATCTCTTGACCTCGTGATCCACCCACCTCGGCCTCCCAAAGTGCTGGGATTACAGGCTTGAGCCACCGCGCCCGCGCAGTACTGTTTTCTTACGCTAGCACTGCTTCCTTATTTTATAAATTGAGCCTAACCCTGGGTGGTGATAATTAGATCAGATGATATTCTGCTAATTAGATGATATTCTACTATTACATACACACCAAGGAGTATTTAAATATGAGTAAGCTGCAGCAGAACCCAGAAGCCCAGATGTGCAGTCATTCCTAACCTGGGAAACAGAACATCACTGAGGTCCTTGAGGGTCCCAAATGCCCCCGGCCTCCCAACAGGCAACTCCTGATCTCAAGGTGGGCTTTCTCAATCCCTGATGGAGTTTTTTTTACCCTAGTCTTACCATGCAATGCACACAATCCTAAACAAGATATTGTTTAGTTTTGTCCATTTTCAAACTTTATATAAAAGGAATCATGTCGTAGGTACTATTCTGCAATTTGCTTTTTTCAGGTAGAATGTTACCTGAGATGGTTCTGTACTGAGGGTGAAGCTGTCTGCATTTATTTTCACTGTTTTCCATCATCTCAGCACACCAAACTCTATGCATTCGTTCTCTGGCACATGGATATTTGGGGGCTTCTGGGTTTTGCTGCCGAGGCCATTGAGATTACGAACATTTTTGTCCACATCTCCTGGGCCACATGAGTTCTCTCCATGCGATCCCAAGAGTAGGAGTGGAATTGCCAGATAATACACGATGGGCACCTGGCTTTAAAATGTGGCTTAGCAGGCGTGGTGGCAGGTGCCTGTAATCCCAGCTACTCAGGAGGCTGAGGCAGGAGAAGCACTTGAACCCGGGAGGCAGAGGTTGCAGTGAGCCGAGATTGTGCACTCCAGCCTGGGCAACAAAGTGAGACTCTGTCTCAAAAAAAAAAAAAAAAAAAAAAAAAACAAAAAAACATGTGGCTTAGTACCAGGCTTAAGGATAAAGGTATGGGAGATTTATGCCCCAACATATTCCACTGTTATCATTGATAAAGACAAATGACATTTGTCCCTATTGTCCCTATTGTTATTTATAAACACAAACCATCATCTCATTGTTTCTGGTCAGGTGGTTTTATCATTGCTGAGATGAGGCTGGACCACAAGGAGCACAGACACCTCTGCAATTGACAGCAAAGCCTGAACCTTTACATGAGAGTGCGGCAGGCTTCCCAAGGTAAACTCTTGACTAACTCACCAGTGACGTGCTGATTTTCCAGTTTACAAAGGGCTGGATAGTTATTAGAGTTCGGTTTTCACATTACGGGAGTAGGAGGCATTCTGAGCATCTCACTTCAGGACTGCACTAGAGGAAAACATGGAGTGAACTCACTGACAACGTTTGAAATCAGGGGTAATTAGTTCCATCAGAACAATCGCAATTACGTTCCTAATTCTCTCCACCTTGCTGAAAGCACCAAAAGCGAACTGTGTTGGCGTCGTTATATTCCTACGCAGAGAAGTCTTTATCACCAGTGCTGGGAACAGAGAAGGGGTTGAGGAAGGGGCCAGTGCCCAGAGCACAAGGGCCTGAAAGTCGAAGAGTGGCCGGTGTAGGAAGAAGGAGGGGACTGAGTTTCTGGTGGTCTCCCGAGGAATTCAAGTAACACGCATGTGAGAACATTTATAATGTCAGCTCCAGAGACATCTTGGTAGCTGAATGAGGAAAGAAAAGAACTTTCATCTGAGGAATTTGAGACCTTTCAAATATGCAAATGGGACAGTAAGCCGGACACAGCGGCTCACATCTCTAATTCCAGTGCTTTTGGAAGCCAAGGTGGAAGGCGCACTTGAACCTAGGAGGTCAGGACCAGCTTGGGCAACACAGCAAGACCCCATCTCTGCAAAAAATACAAAACTTAGCCAGGTGTGGTGGCGCGCACCTGTAGTCCCAAGTACTAGGAAGGCTGAGGTGGGAGGATTGCTCGAGCCCAAGACGTAGAGGCTGCAGTGAGCTATGATTGCACCACTCCACTGCAGCCTGGGTGACAGAGCAAGACCTTGTCACAAGAAAAAGACATCAATTGCTCCCCCCTTGAACTATGTATTCATCTCTTGGAACTGCTTGCTATTGCCCAAGTAGCTATAAATGAACCTAATAATGCCACACTGGACAGTATAACCCACACCCTATGGCTTTCCAATGAGTAGCCATTGATCAATGTCTTTTCTATAAACCAATGAGAATTTCTGGCAGACAGCTGTGTATCAGCCCATTCCCTGTCCCTTTTGCCTTTAAAAATCCACTTGCAAGTGCTGCTAATCGGAGTGTTCATTCAAGGGAACCTGAATGAGCAGTCCTCAAGGTTGGCCCCAGTCAGTAACATACTCTACTTTTACCGATTTTGCCTCAGCTTCTTCCTTTTAGGCTGACATAAACTAATCCAACAGGTTGTCATTAAGTATGGTTATTATGTTTACTTAATCAGAACAAGATGTTTTGTTCCACCGGCATTTCCTGAATGTCAGGAGCTGTCAGGTTCACCTGTAAGATCAGGGATGCCGCCCCATTAGATCCAGAGATCCACCTGGGGTAGCTGACATGCCCTACCGCACACAGCCAGCAGAGGGCAGTGCAGTGCCCACACCTGCAGCTTAGCCATCGACACCTGTAGAAAGAATCTTATGTTCAGAAGTCCTTTTACCTTCTGCCTTGTCCAGGAGGGCGCTCAGGCCACAGGCTCTGTGACGGCTCCCCGAGCAAGAAAGACAAGGCAGTGCAGAGAAAAACACCTCAAAAAGGAACTAGCCCTTCTCTTACTAACAGCAGCCTTCTCTTTAGCCTTAAATTCTGGTGTGTGTGTGTGTGTGTGTTCTCTCTGCTTTACCAAAGATGTCCTCCTAGGAAGAGGCAGGCCCACCTGGCTACATTGCGTGGGTTGAGGTAGGAAAGAAATTAGCCTGCAAGTCACCTACTAGCTGGTCCACACCTGCATCCTCAGCCTGGTCAGAGAATAGAAAGGCTAGCCCACCCTGGGTCATGTACCCACAGGAACATGGTGACATCCAGTTGAAGTCTAGGGGCACTCGGTCATTGGAGACAGATGAACGCACAACAGTAGCAAGTCAGCCCCTGCAGCTCATGCTGGAGTGACAGGCCAGGAGCAGACCCTTTAGCACAATGCCCCGGGCGCACAGATGGCTGCACGGCCATATCCCAGGACCCTGGAGCCTCTCTGAGAGCTCCTGTTTCTCCCAGACTGCTTCAACAAAGGGCCCAAGACCATTTCTGCCGAGAGAGAAATGGAAGGAGATTCACTCTCCACCCTAAGCAGATCTGTAGGACATCCCCTAGAGCTTGAGAAGGTGGAAGGGAAGTTTTTGACTGGGGCAAGGGTGTCTCTCGCTCTTAGCACCTCGAAGGGCACATGGGCTCAGGAGATGCTGAATGACCCTCAGTTTGGGCTGAATCTCAGAATCACAGGCAAGGCACATGGAAGAGTACACAGGCCAGACGCGTTCACTCACATCAGGTCCCCACACACCTCCCTGTGCCACTCCAAGTCACACAGCAAAGTGCTAAGCAGAGCCCCTGAGCATGGGAGCGCTCCCCCAGAGCCCATCAGGAAATAAGTCCATCTCAAGGACAGGAAACAAAAATACCAGAAAGAAGCCACATTGATGTGGGGAAAGTTGAGAAGTCAGCCAGGACGCTGGGCAACCCACAAGCCAGAGGTTCCAAGACCCAACTGCCCCTGAGATGGGGATCTAGGCGTGCCCAAGAAGTAGCTGCTGCCAGACTCACCCAAGACAGACAGAGGGGCCACCGTAGATTCTCCCCTCTGCTGTAAGATGCAACCCAGGAGGAAGCTAAGAGACTCGGAGTTGGGGAATGTCAGTGTGAGGCCAGGAATGAATGCAAGCCTGACCAGCCATGGACAGACACAACAGGACAAGCTGTGTTGAGCCCAGGTGTCCTGTTCCCCATCCCCAGGTACTTGGATCAAGATCCTAGCAGTGTGGACAGTGGGTGGGAGGCTTACTGTCGTGTGATTAAGCTGGTGTGGAGTTCCGGAAATGTGTGTGACTGTTGGAAACTGTGTATATGCATGTTTAGGTGTGCATCAGTTCTCAGACATCTGCTGTCTGCCTCACCGGTTTTCAGTCTCATTGCAAGTGGTGCATAGGATTTAAAAAATCCATCAGGAAATGAGTTTTCTGGCACTATTGTCAGATTTCTTGTTTAGCGACACGAAATCTGACTGCCATTAGAATTTTAAAGTCTGAAACATTTCCCTAGAAATAGTACAAAAATTGGTAGAATGTTCTTGAAGAAACCCCAAATCAGGCTAACATAGCTGAAAATGCTCCAATGAAACTTCAAAAGGAAGAACATCTCCCATGTGGTTAATTCAAGATTTTCTGTCTCTTAATTTCAATCCGATTTTCTAGATTCTTGTGTAAAGTGTGCTTAAAGTCCACACAACAGGAGACTTTGGACAATGCTTTTAATGGCAAGTGATCACAGCAGGTCTACGGAGGCTCGGGGCAGCGCTCAGGCCTTGCCCAGTTTCTTCTTGATGAAGTAGCTCACCAGCCGCTGTGGCCTCTGCTGGAACTCAGCGAGCACATTGCAAGGGCTGTTGATCTGGTCCCCTTCCAGGCGGTTGAGGAGGGTGACACACACCACGGCCGCTGCAGAGGGCAAAGACCACATCAGGGCAAGGTGCCGGGGGTCTAACGGTTCACAGGGACGGAATGAAGGACCCACGAGTGCTGGCCACTCAGGAAACCCAGCTGCCCATTCAGGCAGGCGGGGCCAGAGGATGCAGTGCAGGCAGGCGGGAAAGGCGCTGGTCCAGGGCTCGGAAGGCTCCTCCCTCTCTGACACCACCCTGCCCTGTCCCTCCCTTATTCTAGAGCCTCAGCTTCCAAAAGGAATTCCCCATTCCAGGACCAGCTCGGGGCTGCAAGCACCACCTTGAAAGGCACGTTTTGGCCCAGGTGATGAGGGAATTCTGCAGAGCTCCGAGTTGCCCTTCAAGGGTGCCTAGGACCTTGTGGGTGGATGAATCGCAGTTCCAAAAGCCAAAGTGCTTTGAAAGCCGAGTTTTTTATGGAGCTGGTGGCAGCCTCATGGGGCAGCAAAACTTTTTTGTCATCTTTCCCATACAAGGACACTGAGAATCCTGCGTTTTGTCACGTGACAATCAAAGGATGTTGAACAGAGGGTTGTAAGGACAATATATATATCAGAAAGTGACTTGGAAGCAGGGGAGATAGAAGCCAGAAATGGGTACTGGGGTGCTCCAGGAGGAGGTGTCCCAATGAGGGGTTCCAGGAGAGCAGGAGCAGAGCAGGGAGGGGCACCGAGGCCCATGGAGTGCTGCCTACCTTGGAGGCCGCAGGCACTGCACATGGCGGCAAACACCGAGGACTCCATCTCGATGTTCCGGACGCCGGCTGTGTAGGCCGCCTGCAGATACGTCTGCTTGTCCTTTTCTGTGTAGGAGCAGAGAGCACCATCCAGACGGCCCTGCCCTGCGGCACACACGGAGATGTGAGAACCACAGGCATGTAGTAAGTTCCCATAATACATCAGCGCCAGGATGCCTGGGGGACACAGTGACAAGCAAGACCCACCCAGGTCCTGCCTAGGTCCATTCAAATGGGTCATTCCGGCCACCCCAGGAATGCTGCAGTGAGACAGCAGCCTGGCACGTGGAAACCCCAGCCCATGGCGAGAAGGCAAGCTCAGGGGAGGGACCACTGGCTGAAAGATGCCTCCTGGTGTCCACTGCCTTACCTTCATAGAAGTCCAAGGTACACATGGTGTTGCCCACCACTGTGGGGAACTCGCTTAGCTCTGTAGAACACACGAACAGCTCCTGCACCAGCTGCTTGTTCAGGTCCGTTTTCCGGACCACCCTCTTCCCCAGGACAATCTGCTCAAACTCTGCCTTGAAGCAGGTATCCACTGCCTGCTCTGTTATGACCACGGAGCCAGGCTCCAGACCTGGGGGAAAAAGCAGACATCAAGATTATGCAGAACATGAAACAAAGTAAAATAAACTGTAAGAAGAGAGGAGACAATTATGCAGGGCAGCCAGGGAGCACACAGCAAAGCACATGGAGGAAAGAAACGATCCATCCGCACATCCAAACAGGAAGCATCCAGGACTGTTCTCGAATACACAGTGACCCATTTTCCCATTAAACTCTTTGAAAACTATGAAAGTAATTAATGGGTGATCATTATGGACATTATGGAAGAGAAAGGCACAAAGAAGAAAACAGAGAGCCAGGTGCAGTGACCCATGCCTACAATCCTAACACTTTGAGAGGCCGGGTGAGCAGATCACCTGAGGTCAGGAGTTCAAGACCAGCCTGGCCAACATGGTGAGACCCCATCTCTACTAAAAATACAAAAATCAGCCGGGCCTTGTGGTGATGTCTGTAATCCAAGCTACTCGGGGTGGGCAGGGGAGGGGCTGAGGCAGGAGAATCGCTTGAACCGAGGAGGTGGAGGTTGCAGTGAGCGAGATTGTGCCACTGCACTCCAGCCTGGGCAAAAAGAGCAAACTCTGTCTCAATAAAACAAAATAAAATAAAATAGCCAGGACCCTTCAGGTACATTGTCCCATGTTTCTGCCTTCCATTCATTGCAATTTCCCACTGTTGTCTGTCACTGAACCTATACCATGACGTGTTTCATTGATTCCCTACTTCGTACGTTATTCGTATTTAAGCTTTCAAGCGAACACTTGAAAAGTAAACCAGCAAAAAGCAGACTGGAACAGTATAATGAACTCCCACACCCCAAACCCAGGGGAGTTACGACCAACTGCTGACCAACCTGGCCTTCCTCTCAGATTGATGCATTATTAGGGTCCAGTTCATGTGTTCTGGGCATGCCTTCCTGGAGTAGTTTTCTGTTTGTAGGGACACTACTTACCACTCTGCTCCTTATTCTTTTGTGCGTAAGAACTTTAGATGAGATTTGACCATTGCTATGGACTGGGACTGAAAGCTGGTCTCCCCGACAAAATTCATAGGCTGAAATCCTAATCCCAAAGGTGGCGGTTTTAGGCAGCAGGGCCTTTGGAAGGTGATTAGGTCATGAGGGTGGAGCCTGCATAAGTGGGATTAGTGCTCTCATAAAAGGGACCCCAAAGAGCGGCCTGCCCCTTCAGCCATGTGAGGACACAGGGACAGAGCTCTGTGAATCCGAAAGCTAGCCCTCACCAAACACCAGGTTTGCTGACCCCTTGTCCTTGGACTTCACAGCCTCTAGACTATAAGAGATACATTCCTGCTGTTTATAAGCCACCCAGTCGATGGCATATTATCTATCAACCCACAGGGACTAAGATAACCATGATCAGTTTCTGGTGCAAAGTTGATTTTCCTAAACATGTGGGAAGGAACAAGAAGGCAGATCTTTTCCAGAGCTCCCAAGTCAGTTGTTTTCATGAAACATTAAAAAACACGGCTGATTGTAAAGACCTTCATTTCACTTCCCACATATATCTGAACTCCTCTTTCCCTTGCTACTCCTGCGGCTGTTCTGGGCAATTCAGAGTCTCCTTGCAGCAGCTTCTCCCAGCACTGGGGCTGGAGCTACAGGAGAGCTTGGCTGATGCCTTGGTGAACCCACAGGGCCTAGAGTGACAGAGCCCCTGGGGTTCCAGCGTCACTCACATCAGGACGTGCAGGCCCCCTCTAGTGTCAGCTGCTAGCTTCACTGGGTCCCCTGCACCTTCCTAGGAATGCCTGGAACTCTTGTTCTCAGGTTTGTCTGTCACTCTGAGCTTCCTCCTGAGCAGCTTCCAACACAACCCAGATCTTGAGGCTTTTTGTCCCCACCCGTTCACACTTTGGGGTTTGTGAGGATAGCACATCACTTTATTATCAACTGTGCCCAGGGGTTTTGGGGTTTGCTCCCTACTTGCTCTTTCCATTTTTATGGAGCAATTGAGGGAAGTTCAAAATCCACACTACTCCCTCCAGAACTCTCCAATCATTGTTTTAAAAATGACTCCAGAGCAAAAACTCAAGAACTTTGAGAGAGTTCCCGGCAGAGGCCAGCATGCTATGTATGCACAGCTCTGAGTGTCTTACTGGAGTCTAGGTCTGCAGGACTGAGACAGCTCATGGCCATTGGCATGTGGTCCAGGGACAACTTCACTAAACGTGGAATTACAGTCATGCAAACACAGATTTTACACATCAATCTCTACATAACAAAAAGAGAAGAGACAAGATAACATATTTAAAAGATTTGGGTCTAAAGCAAGTCCCCTTTCAAAGTCAAGAGACTCAAATTCTAGAATTGCTGTAAATCCTAGACAGTCCAGACCTAGGCAGCCTGGGACAGGCACACACAGGCCTGACCAGCAGCGTCAAAGCTCAACTTTCTCTAGGGCACTTGGAGCCTTCTTCCCTGAGCTCGAACACCTGGGTGGGAGCAGGAATCGCTAGAACCCAGTTTTTAGCAAAAAGAATGATACAGAGTTGGAACCCCAGAGAGCGAGACCACTTATTTAAAACACATCTGCCTATCAGACTTTGGTTTACAATTCAAAAATTTGTGAGCTTTCGTGTTCTCCTGAAATCTCATTCTTACTTTGCCATCTTTGTTTTTTTGAAACGTGTTAAGGACAGGGACATTTTGAGCTAATTTAGGGACACTTATCTAAGTTTTGTGCTGCACCTCTCTGTCCCCCACTTTGATCTTCCTGTGGCTTTTCTCATGAGGTGCTTCAAATCTCAAATCTCAAATCTCATAGGGAGGAGGAAAAGCAAGCAAAGGAAAGGAGAGAATGGAGAAGGGGATTAGAAAGAATAAGAGAATCAAGCAGACAAGAAGGCACAAACAGTGTAACCCCAAAAGGATGGGCTCCCCCACATGCACGGAGTGGCGCCCTGCTGCTGCCTAGCTCTGGGGTGAGGGTCGGAGGAATGCGTTGGACGTAGACAACAAAACAAGCTTCTTTTCACACGTCCAGTTAACAAGCTCTCCTTGAGCACAGCCAAGAAAGGAACTCTTTGTGTCTAATCCCACACCATATAGAAGCTGCCTTGGCATCCCCCAGTCTCTCATCCATTCACAGGGCAAGAGGCCCCTCTGCAGACCTTACCTATCCCACCAGAAGTGCCAATGCGGATGATAGTGACGTTGGAGCACCGGGCATGGTACAGCAGCTTTATGAGCTCATGCAACATGATTGAGATAGAAGGAATGCCCATACCATGCTAGAACCGGGGAGAAACACCCATGTTAAGCCAAGGCTGTGACTTTGCCAATCTTCTGGTTGACCTTCCATGTTACAAACTTTAATCTACCATGCCCATTGTCGTGGTGATGGAAGATACATTTCTTAAACATAAATTTAAGAACTAGTAACACTGTGGGAAACTTAAAAGTTTACTCGAAGCTGTCAAAGACAAAACCCCATTTGATTGACGTAAGTAGTCAAATAGGTAACAGCTGAGGAGCAGGGGCTCAGCAGGGAAGCAGCAGTCTGCTATCGCCAGGTAACAAACAGCTCCTTCTAGCATCTGAGCCCCTGCATAAATGCCCACCCTGCTCCCCCACACCCCCACCACAGGGTAGAGTTATCTCCTTTCTCTTTTTTCCCTACACCCTCTGCTTCAGCCAAACGAAGTAGCTGGCTGGCTCCTCAGCCCACTGGACACAGGACACCTTGCTGATCTTGTACCTCTGCCTGTGCCTTTTCCTCTCTTTGGGGTCTCTGCATACCCTTCCTCCTGCTCTCCCCTTGAGAACCCCCTTCCTGGCGTCACATCTTCTGTGATGCCTCTCCCCAGATGCCCTCAGCACTTTCCAGGGGCTGTTCCTGTGGCTGAGCCACAGTGGAGGCATCCCTGCGGGAATCGGTCACGGAGCCTTACACACAGGAAAGCTTTGCACAGACTACCAGTAACTGAATCCTGCCTCAGCTCCCCGATGCGTTCTAGCTGGTTGACATAGCTGGTTGACTCAGCTACATATCTCACCACGAGGGGTTCCCTTTCCTTACAACAGTTCATTTATATGGCTCCTGACCAAGCAAATCCAAACTGAAAAATGAAAAGATTTCTACGGTAGAATCTAGAGATTTCCGTGTTCACCATGCTCACTGCTAAATCAAAATGTGTTTTGAAGTAACTCACTATGAAGTGGCAAAGGGGATAAAAGGGCTGGTACTTTGAGGCTCTCCTTCCATCCTGCTCCAGGCAGGGCGGGGCACCCTCTCCTGTCCCTCCTGTACACCCCAAGCACTCGAACTCCCTGCACCTGCCACCCTCACACTGTGTAGACAGACAGCTATGCATTTGCATTTGTGTACTTAGCCTCCCCTGGAGACTGAGCCTCAAGGGCAGGAGCCTGTGTTCAATAATCTCTGAATCGCAACTACTGTGGGCTCACCCTGCTCCCAGCCATTTACAGTAAACAGGAGTTATGGGACCAGCTGTCTGTGTGTGCAGAGGGGTGGGGCTCAGGGGCTTGCAGAGCCTAGAGACTGAGCACAAGGGAGGGTAGGTACTCACACTGACAGACAGCACGGGTCCTACTTTATACATGGCGTAGCGGTCAGTTCCCGCGCAGATATTGGGATAGTCTCTCCCTGGGCTGTCAAGGCCCAGCTCTGTACCAACGTACCTGATGAAGGCTTTCATCCGGGAGGGGCTTCCGCCAACACACACAAACTGCAGCCAGAGAAGACAGACGACTCCCATTAGTGCACTGCCTATAGCAGGGGCCCTCAAGTGGGGTCCCTAGACCAGCAACATCAGCATCACTTGGGAACTTGCTAAAAATAGAAGTTCACCGGCCTCACCAGAACCTGCTGAATCTAAGGGGCCCAGTAATCTGCTTTGACAAGGCCCCTGGTGAGTGCTCAGTGGGAGCAGCCATGCATCAAAAAGCAGTCAGTCACCTCCACAAACAGGAATCCAGACCCTCACTCTCTCTGAGGAGGTAATTCCAGGTCCTGTGCATACTCAGACTCCCTCTGTCATGTAGAAGGCAGCCTGTGGAGAGAGCCTGGGTCTCAAACAAGAGGGAGCAACTCCTCACTGTCCCTCTGTGTTACCAGGGCCCCCAAAAACGGGCTACTGATCGCTCTCTCACCTGGTCACTTGAGTGTCAAATGTACAATTCTTGGGAAAAGCCAGCTGAAGCCTAGAGGAGGTTCATGAAGGGACAGCTATCCTTGGTGGGTCTCTCTCAGAGAAGTAAAAACTTGAATTTGCAGAATGTCACATAAGAAAATGTTGGTTTTGCCAAAAAAAAAAAAAAGTGAGTAAGTTTTTAAAGAGTTTGAGGATGGCTGGGCATGGTGGCTCACACCTGTAATCACAGCACTTTGGGAGTGGGCAGGTGGATCACCTGAGGTTAGGAGTTCCAGACCAGCTTGGCCAACATAGTGAAACCCCATCTCTACTTAAAAATACAAAAATTAGCTGGGCATGGTGGCAGGTGCCTATAATTTCAACTACTCAGGAGGCTGAGGCAGGAGAATCGATTGAACCTCGGAGGCAGAGGTTGCAGTGAGCTGAGATCACATCACTGCACTCCAGCCTGGGCAGTGATACTTCAGCTCAAAAAATAAAAAATAAAAAATAAAGAGTCTGAAGATAAAAGAAATGAATTCTCTAAACATACAAAAGAAAATTTCATACCCTGGAATAAAAATCACTATAGATTAACTGAATGAAAATTTAATGAATTAAAAACACATGGAAAGTTGTCCACAGTTTGAAACCAACATTATCAAAGAACAGATGATTGATAAGACATAACACTATTGTTTTATTATGATCCCATGTAGCAGCATTGGATTCTAGGGTCCTGGTATATTTTGATTTTTTATTCTATACATCAGTTCTTCTATACCCATTAGACATTTCAAAGTCTTATGTTAAGATAAATCAGAACTGAGGGACTTAAGACTTTGTAGAAAAAAATAACTGGAAGTTGCATGAAGCAAAATAAGAAATCTAAGGCAATTAACTAAACAGAATATCAATATGTTTATTATATTACAAACAATATACAATGACCTTTATTTACTATCCTTTGCTTCCCTAGGAAATTTTTACATCTTTCTCTTCTCTCAATGAAGCATTAGGAAGTTTATTTTATATATTGTTTCAAATACATAGTTATGCCCCATATAAGAATGTTCTGGTAAGCAAAGAATCACATATATACAACAGTGGTCTCAGGAAATTATGTATTACCATTTTTTACTGTAGGTTTTCTATGTTTAGAGATGTATAGATGCACAAATGCTTACTACTATGTTACAACTGCCTACAGTATTCAGGACAGTCACATGCCACCTAGGTTTGTGTGGTTACACTCTATGCTGTCCACACAATTATGAAATACCTAAGGCTGCATTTCTTGGACTGTATTCCCACTGCTAAGCAATGCAAAACCGCACTGAATTTGCAAGAGATGAATTGGGGAACAATATGGCACTACATAGGATCGTTTTCTTTTACTTGCTAGTTACATACTTGAAAGTCAAAAATTTGCAAAAATTTGGTAAACATTATGTCTCATAAACCTGTCAGCTGTGGCCTCTCAAGCATTTGTGGGTTGGTCTACTTGTATTATACAGGGGGAGGTTGATCTTAAGACAAATCCCAAGGTGTCAACACCTGGCCCCTTACCTTCACGTCTCCAAACATGGCTGGGAAATTGTGTCTGCTGGTGGTGAGATTGAAATGATAGAGAATATCTTCTTTCATTGTTGCTATGTTTGGATTTGAAAGTCTGACGAGGCAATCACTGTTAAAAAACAAGAAAGTGGAAGGCTTACAGAACATCAGTGCCCGACAGCCGACATTATCACAGAAGTGGCCTATGTCAGACACGAGGCTCATGGTGGGAGAGGGACAGGGCCAGACCCTGGAGATAATACAACCCCAGCACTGCCAGGGTCCCCACTTGCTTCCCCTCTGATCTTCCCTCTTCTTCCTCTTAACCCCTGCTGCTCCCAGGGCTCTGTTTGGAGGGCAAAAGGGACGAAATCAGAAGAGCACATAAAAGTACAAAGATGGGGCTGGGCAAGGTGGCTCACACCTGTAATCCCAGCACTTTGGGAGGCCGAGGCAGGCGGATCACAAGGTCAAGAGATCGAGACCATCCTGGCCAATATGGTGAAGCCCCATCTCTACTAAAAAACATAAAAATTAGCTGGGTGTGGTGGCTACTCGGGAGGCTGAGACAGGAGAATTGCTTGAACCTGGGAGGCGGAGGTTGCAGTGAGCTGAGATCACGCCACTGCACTCCAGCCTGGCGTCTGGCGACAAAGCAAGACTCTGTCTCAAAAAAAAAAAAAAAAAAAAGTGCAAAGTTGGAAAAATTCAATCTACCTATAGAGGGAGTGTAGAGTGTAGCCAGCTGCTCCTCTAATCAAGTTCATTCCATGTATAAACTTGACTTTATTTTAAAACTACGAAGTTTACCATAGGAAATATGAACAGAAATAGAAGGAAAAACAACTTCTAATTGTACCTCCCAGAGGTAACCTTTCCAAACTGCACACCTTCAATTTTGTTTTATTGTTACTCTAGCTACCACTTCTCTAGCACAATATTCAATAAGAGTGACAAGATAAGGCCGGGCGCGGTGGCTCAAGCCTGTAATCCCAGCACTTTGGGAGGCCGAGGCGGGTGGATCACGAGGTCGAGAGATCGAGACCATCCTGGTCAACATAGTGAAACCCTGTCTCTACTAAAAATACAAAAAACTAGCTGGGCATTGTGGCACGTGCCTGTAATCCCAGCTACTTAGGAGGCTGAAGCAGGAGAATTGCCTGAGCCCAGGAGGCGGAAGTTGCGGTGAGCCGAGATCGTGCCATTGCACTCCAGCCTGGGCCACAAGAGCGAAACTCCGTCTCAAAAAAAAAAGAAAAAGAAAAGAAAAAAAAAAGTGACAAGATAAGACATCTGTTAGTCGGGCGCAGTGGCTCAGGCCTGGAATCCCAGCACTTTGGGAGGCTGAGGCAGGCGAATCACAAGGTCAGGAGTTCAAGACCAACCTGGCCAACACGGTGAAACCCCCATCTCTACTAAAAATACAAAAATTAGCTGGGTGTGGTGGCGGGCACCTGTAATCCCAGCTACTCAGGAGGCTGAGACAGGAGAATCACTTGAACTCAGATGGCGCAGGTTGTAGTGAGCCGAGATTGTGCTACTGCACTACAATCCAGGTGACAGGGGGAGACTCCATCAGAAAAAGAAAAGATGTCTATTTATTTGCTTTTATTCAGGGTGGCTACTAGAAAATGTACATGTTTTCCTCAGGCACCAGGAGTGGGCATCTGGGCCATGCCGGGCAATGGCTCTGCTGCGGGTGAGCCTCGCCTCCTGGGTCCTGGGGCAGTGAGGGAGCCGGTGGGCGTGGGCTGAGGGGCTGCAGGCACCATGGAGGGGGTGCTGTCCAAATGGACCAACTATCTGAGTGGTTGGCAGCCTCAGTGTTTCCTTCTCTGTGGGGAAATATTGTCCTGTCCTGATTCTCCTGAAGATGCCTGGGAAGGCTGCAAAGGAGCATCTAAATGGCAGTCTGCAAAATTCAAATTCATTCTGTAGATAATACATGCATGGACCTGATAATCCCGGGGAACAATATTTCTACCTGAAGGCCAGAAGTGTGGCTAAGAGACAGTGGTTGCTGGTGGCCCTGGGATCAGCCAAGCCTTGCCTGACTGTCAGTAGGGCCCAGAAGGAGAGTTTGCTGAAAACACTGAAAACTTGAAAACCAAAATGTCAGAACTAAGACTCTACTGTGACCTTGTTCGCCAAGTAGATAAAACAAAAAAAAGTGACCACGACTGGTGTGTCCAATTCTGAGGAAGGAAGTGATGAGGAAACTTTGCTGAAATCAACCTGTAATATGTTTCTGAAGACCTTGGAAGAATGCATGCAGATTACAAATGCAGCCTTCACCTCTGAGCTGCTCCACCACACACCACAAAGATCACTGCAGCTGGCCATGCTCAAGTCCAACAAGATGAAACATCCTATTAGACAATTCACAATTCACTGGAAAGGCTAATGGAGTTGAGCACTGTGAAAATGGATCTTCAAATATGGAAATAAATGATGAAGAAACCCTAATGAAAAATCAGAATTCCTTATACTTGAAATCTGCAGAGGTAGACTGCAGCATAGCAAGTGAGGAAAATACA
Organism: Saimiri boliviensis; assembly: GCF_048565385.1. Classification (NCBI taxonomy): domain Eukaryota; kingdom Metazoa; phylum Chordata; class Mammalia; order Primates; family Cebidae; genus Saimiri; species Saimiri boliviensis. The sequence continues at coordinate 109,437,090 of NC_133458.1, forward strand.
CATGATAATATAACAGTCCAAGGTGAAATAATGAAGGAAGATGGAGTGGAAAACCTGGAAAATCATGACAATAACTTGACTCAGTCTGGATCAGACTCCTCAAGTTGCTCTCCAGAATCCCTTTGGGAGGAAGGCAAAGAAGTTATCCCAACTTTCTTCAGTACCATGAACACAAGCTTTAGTGACACTGAACTTCGGGAAGACAGTGGCATTCCCACAGAAGCATTCTTGGTGTCATGTTATGCCATGGTTCCAGTACTGGACAAAGTTGGCCCTACGGTGTTTGCTCCTGTTAAGATGGATCTTGCTGGAAATATTAAGCAAGTAAATCAGAAGTATACAACCAACAAAGAAGAGTTCACCACTCTCCAGAAGACAGTCTACACAATGTGGAGGCTGACGCAGCCCAGGTTAGGAACTCGGCGACTGAAGCCTTCTTGTGGCTGAAGAGAGGGCTCAAATTTTTGAAGGGATTTTTGACAGAAGTGAAAAATGGGGAAAAGGATATGCAGACAGCCCTGGGTAACGCATACAGTAAAACACGGCGGCAATACTATGGCTGGGTAGTTCAAGGGGTTTTTGCATTAGCTTTAAGGGCAGCTTCCTCCTACGAAGATTGTGTGGCCGTGTTAACCGTAGAGGAAGGTGACCACCAGAAAGCTTTCAGTACTGGGATGCACAAGGATCTTAGCCTTTACCTCCCTGCCATGGAGAAGCAGCTGGCCCTACCGGACACTTTATATGAGGTCCACAGGCTGGAGTCTGATGAGGCGGTATGACGGCTGCTGGCAGCAGCTCCTCACTTCAGGGAATAAACTGTTAAAGTGTTGTGTTGCCCTACTTAATTTCCAGCAATGGCCTCAGCCCTCTCCAAGCCCTTCACTTGGGGGGATGGACAAGAGGAAGCCAAACCCAGTGCTTTTATATATAATTTTAAAAATGCGTATGTGTTTTGTGTATTTAAAGATCAAGATGCTACATATTTCAGTTCAGCAGGCCTACTGGAAACCAAATGGTCAGGTGTTATAGACTTGAACAGCAAGTTATAAGAGCAGATTTAACAAATGAATTTGCTGTTAGTGTGGTGCGTGTTGTTTTTAGATTTTAGTTTTAACGGATTACCCAAACCCAAGCTGAAAATCAGCAGATTTTGTATTAAGTGCTGTAATTCATAGCCAATGCTTCAGCCAACTTAGAATCACACTAGACACTTGGAGGAAGTATAAGCCGTTTTGTTGAAGCTGCGTGGAGTTTGCTCTTCCTAGATGCTCTTCAGTGGACCCTCTTCATTGTAACTCTGTCAGCAATAAGGGCCTGTAGTGTAAAGATGTTCAGGGCATTCACACGACCATGAAATCGTGGGAGGTGAAGAAGACATGGACAAGGTCCCATCCTTGTTGAGAGGCAGGAGACTGCTGCTCTGAGATTAATGGTGTGCCCTAACCACAAGCTGGAAGGGAGAATATGGGAGAGGTGGGACAGCTCATTTGAGATGACACCTCCCGACTGCCTACCATGTACCAGCATGTTCTCCATGTGTCATCTCAATGGGGTGTCACAAGGAATGATACATAAAGGGATTATTACCCCACTTCAAAAGCAAGGTTTAGAAGTTGAGGGATCTGTTCACAGCCACATAGCTCCTAAGTAGAAGAGCCAGGTAATTTCCAAGTGTGACCTGGACTACCTCTGTATCAAAGTCATACCGAGTGCTTACTCAAACAGCAGATTCCCAGGCCTTATTTTGACCTAAAGAACCAGAATCTAGGTGGTGGGACATAGGAACGTGCGTTTTGATAAACTTCACACACATGATTCTTCTGCACGTGGTATTGCAGAGCAACTAGATTAAATTCTAATTTACAGAATTCCCAGTTTTCACCAATTAAGCAATACATCCTTTTTTTCAAAGAGGAGGAGGCTGCCATCTAAATAAAATAGCGGGCCGGGCGTGGTGGCTCACGATGTAACAGCACTTTGGGAGGCCGAGGCGGGTGGATCACGAGGTCAAGAGACTGAGACTATCCTGGTCAACATGGTGAAACCCCGTCTCTACTAAAAATACAAAAAATTAGCTGGGCATGGTGGCGCGTGCCTGTAATCCCAGCTACTCGGGAGGCTGAGGCAGGAGAATTGCCTGAACCCAGGAGGCGGAGGTTGCGGTGAGCCGAGGTGGCGCCATTGCACTCCAGCCTGGGTAACAAGAGCGAAACTCCATCTCAAAAATAAATAAATAAATAAATAAAATAGCTAAATGGAGAGTGAAAAGTGGAGCAAGTTTACTCAGCAACTTTCTTAATTGAGCCAGCATCGACGCCCAGCCAGCAGGCCTTGGCATTGCATTCAGGGGCCGTGGCTCTGAACCAGTGAATCTTGGTTTAATCACCAAAAGTGCAGAGCAGGCAAAAATGCAGCTGTTCATCAATCTCAAAAGCTTTGGGACAGTGTCAGAGTTCATAGATGAGACTTAAGTATTTCATAAAACGATGTTGAGTGGGCGTTCTTCTGCACAGTGTGACGCCTCAGCCCCGGCCCTGGTCTCAGTACACCATGCTGCCTCCAGTGTGCACAGGAGAGAAGTCATGGGTACCTTCCCCGTTAGAGGTTACTTCCTTCTAGTAACAGGAAGGGAAGTTACAGCATAAGGTAGTTACCCAGGGAAGCAGGTCCTTTGAGAGACTTGGTTGAGTTGAGCATCATCTCTAGATGATGCTGTTCCTACTGCAGACCTCTGGGATGGAGAGAATTCTCTCTTTAGTCAAGAAGTTTACATAGGGAGGGGTATTGGTTTTGCCTTTTGTCTGTCTTTAAACAAATGAACATTTATTTAGCTCAAATTATTTAGGCATTTTGCCCACATAAAGACTTCTGGAAAATACTTAAACTTCAAATATCAACATCACATGTTTTAAGGCTAGGGAGAAGGGGGGTGTTAAAATGATGTTGATTATTTTGTGGAAAAAAAAAAAAAAAGGCCACATAACAGGCTGGGCATGGTGGCTCACACCTGTAATCCCAGCACTTTGGGAGGCTGAGGCAGGCAGATCACAAGGTTGACAGATCGAGATCATCCTGGCCAACCTGGTAAGATGCCATCTCTACTAAAAATACAAAAATTAGCTGGGCGTGGTGGCATGCACCTGTAGTCCCAGCTACTCGGGAGGCTGAGGCAGGAGAATCGCTTGAACCCAGGAGGCAGAGGTTGCAGTGAGCCGAGATCACACCACTATACTCCAGTCTGGTGACAGAAGGAGACTTTGTCTCAAAAAAAAAAAAAAAAAGACCAGATAATAAACATGGTTTTGCAGGCTGCTTGGTTTCTGCTACTTCTCGAGTCCTCCATGAGCATATGAAAGCAACTATAAACAGCAAACAGATGAGTGTGGCTGTGTCCCAGTAAAACCTTACTTACAAAACAAATGCCCCAGGTCTAGATGAGTCCATCTCAAGCCTGCAGAAGTCCCTTCCAGCCAGCCTCAAACATAGCTCCTTCAACAACATATGCCTTCTGAGTCCCAGAGATGGTGGGCTCCCTCACAGGAAACTGAGGCAGACATGGGACCCTGATGTCCGGGCAATTGGGGGCTTCTTTTTCTTCCTTCTGAGTGTGACTTTCTATCCAGAACCCCCTGGTCATGTCTCCTCCTCAATCTAACTCATGAGAAAGGAAAAAGATAGAAGAGAGCCAGGGTCTCAGCTGCCACGGATTTGGAAATAACTGTAACATCAGGAATGCACCCCCTTCGCAGATGTCCATTCCCTCCCCGCACACCTCATCTATAGTCTAACACTGACCTATACAGCTAATGTAATAACTTTATCTCCAGCAACAAAAACTTCTGGAGGCTACAATCACTTCTTACTCACCTCTGAATCCCACGGAATATACCTCAGACAAGCAAAACAAGGTTGAGATGGCCCCATCCTGTTTTATTTATTTTATCTATCATTTTACCAAATCCCTGTTTCTGGCACTCAGCATCAACAGCTGACACCCAGGCTCCAGACACTGAGGGCTCCTGCTTCTCCCTTGGCCTATACCTGACTGCTTCCTCCTCTCCTTTCAAATGCTCCTTTCTGTCCATTCCCCTAGAGTGGGGCCCAGGCTAGTTCTCACCTGAACATTTCCCAAAGGCTGAAATATAAAAGATAAATACAAAAGTTTATGGACAGAGACAGGGAGATCTTTGCATAAAGGGGCAGGGCCTAGGTGACCGTCTGCTGCACGGGCAGGCAGGGACTGTGCTGACTACACCAGCAACTCTGCTAAAAACCCTGCTCAGGAAGGCGCAGTGGCCTGTCTGAAGCACAGAGTCACACCTGCCTGTCCCTAAACCCACCTCTTCCTGACAAGCTATGGGGGTCTCCAGAATCAGGGTTCATTCTACTCTGGGATGTGGGGCAAGGCCACTTATCAAGGGACCAAATCCAGAATCATGTAAGGACCATCTCTGGACTTTCTCAGAAAGCCTTTCTGATCCCTAGGCCAACCTGAAATCCTGACAATCCACACACTCCCCAGCATTCTAGGATCCTTTACTGACAGCTATTTTTCATGTAAGTAACATTCCCATCCTCCTTCAGGATGTTAGGAACACACAGAGTACCACACACTAAGAGTCATGCTTCAAAATGACAAAACAGGATGTGATTAAGACAATTCTGCCACATATTTCAAAATAAAAAGAAACCTGTCTTTCCTCCTTGACTCTGCGAAATGAAGAGAAGGAAATAGGGTGTAACCGTGAAGACCAGTAATGATTTTTAAATATGAAAATTCGGCCGGGTGCAGTGACTCACTCCTGTAATCCCAGTATTTTAGGAGGCCAACATGGGTGGATCACTTGAGCCCAGGAGTTTGAGACCAGCCAGGGCAACATGGTAAAACCCTGACTCAACAGAAAATGAAAAAATTAGCCGGATATGGTGGCATGCACCTGTAGTTCCAGCTCCCTGGGAGACTGATGTGGGAGGATCACCTGAGTTCAGGAGGTTGAGGCTGCAGTGAGCCATGATCACACCACTGCACTCCAGTCTGAGTGACAGATTAAGACTCTGTCTCAAAAAAAAAAAAAAAAAAAAAGTAAATTTAACATGTACCATTGTACCATAATGAACCAGAAGATGGCCCAATTATTTTTTGAAGGATTTTAAAATAACAAGTCAGGGACATACTATTTGGAAAAATATTTCTCAAGTCTACATATAAATTTAAGTGACTTTATTCTGCTTTATTCTGTCACTTTATTCACCTAGCAAATATTCATTGAGCATCTACTATGTAAAGGAAATGCATGAGATGGAAGAAATGAAAACTGGCGGGGTATGGTGGCTCATGCCTGTAATGCCAGCAATTTGGGAGGCTGAGGTGGGCAGATCGCTTGAGCCCAGGAGTTCGAGATCAGCTTGGACAACATAGTGAAACCCCGTCTCTACAAAAAGTCCAAAAATTAGCCAGGTTTGTAACATGACTGTAGTCCCAGCTACTCAGGAGGCTGAGGTGAGAGGATCACTTGAGCCCAGGAGGTGGAGGTTGCTGTGAGCTGAGATCACACCACGGCACTCCAGCCTGGGTCACAGGGTGAAACCTAGAAAGAGAAAAGGAAAGGGAAGGGAAAACAAGGGAAGAGAGGAGAGGAGAGGGGAACTGGCTTCTGAAACCCTGCGAGGAAGGAAGAGAGGAAGGGAGGAAGGGAGGGAAGGAGGGAAGGAAGGGAGGGAGAGAAAGAGAAGAGAGAAAAAGAAGGGAGGGAGGGAGAGAGGGAGGAAGAGAGAGAAAGAAATGAACACTGGCTTCTGATTGCAGGAGTTTATCAGCAGGGAAGAGAAAGTACTATCAACCTTTATAGAAACTTGCCCGAATGGCTTAGGACAGGCACAAGTGGAGACAAGAAGAGAATGAGATAGGGAGACGCAGAGGCCTGGGGTGCTGGGGAAGGGGAAGCGGGAGGGCTCCAGGAAATGCTGGCTGAATCCCACACAGCCAAGTGTCCTGTACTGAACATAAAGATGAGTAAGATCCAGTTCCACTCATGGAAGTCTTTCAACTTGGGGTAGAAATGAAATTATTTCTAGCCAGCACATTCTGATTCATTTAATACTCTCAGCGTAAACTAGGTACGATCAGGAACCCCATTCAAAGGTCGAAGGTCCCTTCCTTCATAAGAGGCTGCACCCCTGAGCTCTATACTTGACTGCCTCTCAGCAAGTGGAACATGATTAGCAAATAAATAGCTGATAATAAAACAAGGGAGTGTAAAATAATTGCTGAAGAGAGGGAAGGGGAGGAAGCCCTTAGTGAGTTGCTCGGCACTTGGTATGCCAGCCCTGTTTTCTCCAACCTTCATTTCCACCACTTCCTCTGCCCCCACCAGCCTCCTGCTGGGCCTCAACCTCAAGTCATGGCAGGAGGAGGAAGGAGGGGAGCTCCAGACAGCATTTTTGGCTATCAATGACTGAAAGTACCAGGAATTACTATTAGTTCAATTAAAAAATAATCACTGAGGCTGGGCATGGTGGCTCACACCTGTAATCCCAGCACTTTGGGAGGCTGAGGTGGACAGATCCCTTGAGGTCAGGAGTTCAAGACCAGCCTGGCCAACATGGTGAAACTCTACCTCTACTAAAACTCCAAAATTAGCCAAGCGTGGTGGCTCGCACCTGTAATCCCAGCTACTTGGGAGGCTGAGGCACCAGAATCCCTTGAACCCAGGAAGCGGAGGTTGCTGTGAGCTGAGATCATGCCACTGACTGCACTCCAGCCTGGGCGACAAGAGTAAAACTCTGTCAGGCCGGGCGCAGTGGCTCAAGCCTGTAATCCCAGCACTTTGGGAGGCCGAGGCGGGTGGATCATGAGGTCAAGAGATCGAGACCATCCTGGTCAACATGGTGAAACCCCGTCTCTACTAAAAATCCAAAAGAAAACTTAGCTGGGCATGGTGGCACGTGCCTGTAATCCCAGCTACTTAGGAGGCTGAGGCAGGAGAATTGCCTGAACCCAGGAGGCGGAGGTTGCGGTGAGCCGAGATCGCACTATTGCACTCCAGCCTGGGTAACAAGAGTGAAACTCCGTCTCAAAAAAAAAAAAAAAAGAGTAAAACTGTGTCTCAATTAAAAAAAAAAAAAAAATCACTACAGGGAATATCCCCAGGCACCAGAAATTCCAAAATGGACACCGGGACTTCTAGGGAATGGAGGAGGATAGGGGAGCAATGTCCACATGGAAGTATGACCTGGGTATGCAGCTGTCACATGTGAGACTTCAGAGAGGTCTCAGGGAAGTCATAGAGGAAGAAAGGACCAGGAATCCAGAGCAAGGGTGGCCAGAGGTCACCACAACCCTGGGTGGTGCCAAGGTCAGAGGCCACCAGGCCCAGGGAGAGGCCATGGAAGCGAGATGGGAGGACTGCCCAGGTAACAGCAGCAGAGGAGGGAGACAACTGGGGGGCCGACAGAACAAGAATGATCCACGGATTTAAAGTCCACATAGGAATCGGGATGAAGGCAAGAAATTCTTGCTTTTCTAGCAATGCCTAAATACAACAGGTGTCATGCCAAGTGCACTAGAAGTATGACAAACTGCAAAGGAATAGGAAGGCTTTAAGACTCAAAACCAAGGCAGAGCTGAGTGATAGGCAGGGGATTTTGTTTAAGAAAAGTGGCCAGGCATGGTGGCTCATGCCTGTAATCCCAACACTGTGGGAGGCCAAGGCAGGCGGATCACCAGGTCAAGAGATGAAGACCATCATGGCCACCATGGTGAAACCCCATCTTTACTAAAAATACAAAAATTAGCCAGGCATGGTGGCACACACCTGTGGTCCCAGCTACTTGGGAGGCTGAAGCAAGAGAATCGCTTGAACCCAGGAGGCGGAGGTTGCAGTGAGCCGAGATCACACCACTGCACTCCAGCCTGGTGACAGAGTAAGACTCTGTCCCCACCCCCGAAAAAAAAGAAAAAAAGAAAAAGAAAAAGAAAAGTGGCACATAGAGGAAAAACGTACTAGCCAGAGATTTGAGCAGAGACTCACCTGGTTTTCTAAAATGATGTGTCCTAAGAATCAAGAGCTGAGGTCCCAGCACCCAACCCCGGAGGTCTTCAGCCATCTGAATTCTGAACCTACTGAGTCATTGATCCCTCCAGGCCTCAGTCTCTTTCACAAGCGTCAAATGTGTTCATATATGTCAAGTTCTTAGACACACGTGTGGCACAACGTATGCTCTATAAACCCAATCCAACCCAACCCAGCCTGGAAGGAAATGGAGCCTTACTTGTGACTTTCAGGTTTCTCTGCTTTGGCTTCTGTGGCCGCCATTCCCTCAACTGAGGCAGGACCCTAAGGAAAAAATATCACACAGAATGCAGTGAATTCACCCAATAGAAACCAAGGTCGTGCAAAGCCCCACTAACATGTAGAAAGTCAGTGCAATGAAGTGGAATTCCTTAAACACCTGATAAATTCCTTAAATGTATATGAGAAATAGAGAGAAGAGTGTGAGAGAGAGAAATGAGTGTGTGTGTGTGTGTGTGTGTGTGTGTGTGTGTGTGTGGTTTACAGTGTTGCTAATTTCAGAGAAGAGGTGGCGATAATGTGCCAAAAGCCTAAATAGACAGGAACCTCACACCTTCAGAGAATGTGTTCCCTTCATACCTGTAATCCCAGCACTTTGGGAGGCCAAGGTGGGTGGATCACCCAAGGTCATGAGTTCAAGACCAGCCTGGCCAATATAGTGAAACCCTGTCTCTACTAAAAATACAAAAATTGGCCAGGTGTGGTGGCAGGTGCCTGTAATTCCAGCTACTCTGGAGGCTGAGGCAGGAGAATCACTTGAACAAGGGAGGCAGAGGTTTCAGTGAGCCAAGATCACGCCACGGCACTCCAGCCTGGGTGACAGAGCAAGACTCCATCTCAAAACAAAACAAACAAACCTGTCCCTTATTCCCAGTTTCCCAGCCCAGCAAATCAAGACTCACTGACCCAGCACACCATACCTCTCTGCCTCACCCTTCTAGAATCTCAGATGCTCTTCTCCAGCTTTCAAGGACTGCTGGGGGAACGGGAGGAATTGGGTCAAAGGTGGGGTAAAGGCTTCAGAGGGAGCAGTGGGGACAGGGAACCATCACTGGAAGGAGAGGGAATGAGGTTGACCCGAGTCAGCCCATGGCCCCACTTCTACTGCAAAGCCACATGAAGGATAAGGTGGCCGGCGTACCTGCAGTTATTCTGGTAGGGCTCAGTAGTCAGAAACCCCCAAGACCACTTCCCAGTGTGGAGAAGGGCAGTTTTGCCAGAGCTCTTTGAAGGAGGGTGAGACTCCCGTTTTGAACTCAGTTAATAAAGCAACATCCAAATGCCCTGTAATGGCCAGGCCCCCAACTCCCTGGAAAGCCTTGCAGAGCAGGCAGGATTCGTGCCGAGAGGAGGAGAGTGAAGTGCTGGGTCTACGGGATGGTCCAACGCCCCTAAAGACATCGGTAGGTGTCTGTGAAGTGTAGTCGCTTTCCTGAAGTCAGTCTGGTTGTTTCCACCACGTGGTTCTCACCCTCGTAACTCACCAGTCTCTTATCACCAAGATAAAACCCAAAAGGTCCCTTTTTGGAGAATGGGATTTATTATTGCCATAATATAGTGACCATTTCCTGTAAATGTTGAATGCCAGGGAAAATTACAGTTGTGGGGTGTGGAGCAAACATGTTCCCTCCAACTGCTGCCTTCAATCTCTCCGCCGGCTTTCATTGCCCCTTACCGTTTACACAACACTTCTTTAGAAATCCCAACCCGTTGCAGTCCAGCTAAGAAGGGAATAGGTGTGGTGGTGGTGGTGTTTTTATTTTTTTTATTCAACACTTTATTTTTCATTTTTTAGAAACAGGGGGCCTTGCATGGTGGCCCACACCCCTAATCCCAGCACTTTGGGAGGCCGAGGTGGGCAGATCACTTGAGGTCAGGAGTTCAAGACCAGCCTGGCCAACATGGTGAAACCCCATCTCTACTAACAATGGAAAAAGTAGCTGGGCGTGGTGGCACATGCTTGTAATCCTAGCTACTCAGGGGGCTGAGGCAGGAGAACCACTTGAACCCAGGAGATAAAAGTTGCAGTGAGTTGAGATCATGCCATTGCACTCTAGCCTGGGTGAAAGAGCAAGACACTGTCAAAAGAGAAAGAGAGGGGAAGAAAGGAAGGAAAAAGGAAGGGAGGGAGGGAGAGAGAGAGAGAAAGAGAGGGTCTCACTCTACTGCCCAGGCTGGAGTGCAATGGTGCAATCACGGCTCACTGCAGCCACAAAATACTGGGCTCAAGTGATCACCCCACCTCATCCTCCGAGTAGCTGAAATTAAGGCATGAGTCACAACACCAGTGGGAAGGGAATGAGTTTTAAAAGAGGCATCACGCCTTGGCCCCCGGTTCACCAGGGGCCAAATGAAGGACAGTGTAGGGATGAAGCTTCATCAACAGGCAGCACTAGCTCTCCCTACGTGTGTGGAGTAAGGAGAGAGGAGTCGGGGCACTGCTTCTCTTTCAGGGGCACGTCTGCCAGGAACTCTTGTCCAGCAAGAGGCTTCCAACCTGGATAGGGGGGTGCACAGAAGGAAAGAAAGATAGAAGGGCGGGGTCTGGAGGACTGAGAAGACTATGCTTCACCAGCAAGTTTATTGTGCTCAGGGTCAACTTGAATACACTTTTTTTGGGTACCTGCTTAAATCAGCTAAATGCATAGTTTCGTGAGATAAGGGGAACAGAAAGTCTTAAAGTAGAAAAACAAGTTACAACATCATCAAAGGGGCACAATAGAAAGATCAGATATACAATGGAACCGAGTAGGTGGGTCTCATTATACAATGAAAGGTCAACTAGATAATCAAACTAAGCAGGTGACTTGGTATTTTAACAAGAAGTTAGCCATTACTATCTTAGGAGATTAGTAAAAGTAATCAGGTGTTTAACTGAGAAGGAACTAAGTTAAAAGACACAATGCATCTTATGACCACATGACCATCTGGCGACTGTCCATGACCATCTGGCGATTGTCCATGACCATCTGGTGATTGTCCATGACCATCTGGTGATTGTCCGTAAATGCTTATCTTTTGACCTAAGTCTCTTTTCTGTTCCTACTTCTTCATAGCTCGACTCCCCCAACTGGAGACTCTGTATCAGGGCTCAAGCGCACCGTATCGTGTAGCCCAATTTACGAGGCGCTTCACACGGGAACGTTCCCCACACTTCTCATCAAAACGCCCTACAGGAGGATCCTGGGGCACTGGCATCTAGACATAATTTCAGACATTCTTCAGGATGCATTAAGCAGACCTACCCACAGCCCAGCTTCCGCAGTAGTCTGGCCTCCAGGAAACATAACCCTCAATGGCACTATCAACAGCCCCCTGCAGCTGGATGGCCCTGGTTGCTGTCTCTGGGGTTCCAGCTCTCCAAGCCATGCCATGGTCATGCAGTTGGGGGAAGGGGCACCAGTCCACAGCACCTTTATGGAGCTCCTACTTCTCCACTGAGGGAAGAAGGTTTAGGGTCAGGCAGAGAGTCCTGGTCCCCAGAGCCAGTTTCTGCTGGGCAGGCACATTCCCCAGTGAGAGCAGCTCCTCTGAAGAACATGCCCTCTTACAACCTGCCCCAAAACTCTGTCCCCTCCAGGCTGCTTGCCTTTAGGGGTAGGGAGCTAACGGGAGGAAGCAGCCCCCCCAGTAAACTGGGCAGGGAAAGAGTTAGAGGTGAGCTCCATAGGGCCAGCAGCTGAGAGCATCCCACTGAATCAGAGACTGCTGAGTGGCCCCTGGAAAGCTCTCCAGAGAATCCAAACCCCGTTTACAGAAAAGGAAACAAAGCCAAAGCCAGAACTTCCTGTCTGGCCTTGCAGAGTAAGGGTGTTTCTCTCTAGGCTTGGTTGCTTTTCTTTACTCTGAACTAAAAAAAGCAAGGCTACATCAGCAGAGAAATCAGTTCAGTTCCCTTGTCTAGTCATTGCCTTCTGCTGGCTCCTTCCTAGTGGGCTCCAGGGCCACCCTCACTCCCTCTTTCCGCTTGCAATCTTAGTACCTGTAGCATGCCCCATCCTTGTGAGTGTCCCAAGAAGGAACTTCTCTCCACATTTCAGCCCTGAACTCAGGGAGACTCGATTTAACCAACCACATAGGCAGAGAAAGTTGCAGATGTCTGCAATGCTCCAGTTGAAAAGTTCCCTACTAAATAACTAAGGTAGGTCTCATGCAGGTTTATCTAGGGTATGGTAACCCAGGGCAGGTCTGCCTGGCATGTCAGGGTTTACCTGGGAAGTCCTGGCATAATTACCAGAGGCCAAAGGATGTTTCACTAGCCAAAGGATCTGGACGTGGAGGATAAATTATATGGTCACTCCATCCACCCATTGAAAGGTCAAAGACAGGAGTTGATGAGAGAAGAAAACACCGTCTCCCCTTAGCCTAGTTGGAGCCCCACAGCATGAGAACCAGAAGCCAACACACCCTTGTGGTCACCCACATAGACTTTTGTTCCCACAGGCCACCAGCTGCACGTGATTTCCCCAACCTTCAAAGGTTGGTAGAAGTTCGGCCCACTAGAATTTAGGTTAGAAAAGGGAGTGAGAGAAGAGATTCATGGGTCCAGTGTCAACTGCAATATACTCAATTCCAGATCACAACTTAAGGCCCAGATGAAAGGCCTTCTCAGGACCCCTTTCTAGTCACTGGAAGAAATATGTTCAGGAGTGTCTCCCACCCACACGCCCAGGCTGGATGGAAAGTGGCCTGGCTCTGAAAGCTGAGGACACGGCCATGAGGATTTCTTAGCACTGCCTTTTGCTCAGTTTAACTGGTATCTTGTTTTAATCTATAAGTTATTTATAGACTTTTAGGAAATATTTCTGACAATTGCTTTTAAATTGTTTTTACTGAATTACGATTATTGTGCATCCTGGACGTTTTTCCTCCAACAGACAGTATGTATAGTTTATTTCCTAATGAGACATATCTGATTTATGGACTTCCAGCCTCTTCATTATCTCAGATCTAACCCCAGCGCAGCCTTCTACGTCTTGTTTCCTGCTTGGCTGAAAAGGGCCAGCTTGCGAAACTCAGCACTGAATTAGCCCCCCTTCCAGCCACTGTCTACTCAGGAAAGTTGCAATTTGGTTCAGCCCTCTCCCACCTTACCCCACCAAAAACATTGGCTATAACTTCAGTAACAGGCTGAATATTGGTGCTTGCCTGGTGGCTTTCAGTAACATAATTAGAAATGGCATTACATGTCTATAAGATACCAGGAAGTGCTAAGCAGTACATATGGTAATGATTTAAAGAATCTGAAATCCTCTGTAAAATAAATGAGGCCAACAGGCTGTTCTCTGGCCCCTCATTAAGTGACTGTAGACTTAGAATCAGGCTGGCATAAGAACATCTCTAATGACATGTATGATCTACAGTGGGACAGGAAAGACCCTGGATACTGAGTAGCTGACGGTCAGCAAGCCAAGGGTTAACTCTAACTCAAGGTGGGCAAGTAAAGGTGCAACCAGGGCATTGAAGATGTATTTACTTCAGTTAGGAAGTACAGAGCAGAAAAGAAGGAATGCAGGTCGAGTGTGGTGGTTCATGTCCATAATTCCAGCACTTCGAGAGGCCAAAGCAAGGCAGGTGGATCACTTGAGCCCAGGAGGTCGAAACCAGCCTGGGCAACATAGCAAAACCCTGTCTCCATAAAAAAATACAAAAATTAGCTGGGTGGGGTGGCGTGCCTGTGTTGTCCCAACTGCTTTGGGGGCTGAGGTGGAAGGAGATCATTTGAGCCTGACAGGTGGAGGTTGCACTGAGCCAAGATTGCGCCACTGCACTCCAGCCTGGGTGATGGAGTCAGACTCTGTCTCTGGGGGAAAAAAAAGAGAGAGAGAAAGAGAAGAAAAGAAAGCCAGCCAGCCCAGCATGCCCTTAGGGGTTCTTAATGATTCTTAATTAGGAATCAGCCTAGAGAACTTTTGGTGAGGAAAGGACCCTTTAGACAGGAATAACAGTAAAAACAAAGGCAAGAGGACAGGAAACCCATCAGACAGCCAAGAGGGAAAGAAGCACTCAAATGTGGAGAGATCAACAGCTCAGCCTGGGCATATAAAACTGGAAGGGTCCCAGGTGGTTACATGTCCAAGTAAAAATGTTGAGCATCAGCCTGAGGGGGCTGGGGTCTCCCCTATTGCCAGGGTCCTATCTAGCAACAAGTAGGGGAGCCCCAGGTGATCACTGAAAAAGTGATCTAACTTACTGAAAATAAAAACTGAAGATATTCTTACATTTTTTTTTTAGCTTATCCATTAAACTAAAATCAGATTGGTAAGTTACATAAATTAGTATGTAAACATTTAAAATACGTTTTTGAATGAACATATTTCAAAACCAAATGTGTGTGTGAGACAGAGAAGAGGAGGAGGAGGAAGAATAATGTTTGGGGTTTATCTTTCGGGAGCAGGAAAACCTGGAAGTTTCATTTTCCATTATATATTTGATTTTCGTTTTGGGTTTTTGTTTTGTTTTCTAAAATGACATTTTAAGCAGAGAATGACAGAGATTTGCATGTTAGCTCTACACCAAGAAGTCCAGAATAAGCTACTATGGCATAACAATTATTTTCAGCCGAAGGCATTTGAAATCCCATATCTGCCTAAAAAGCAGAACCTCCTAAAACCTAAACTCAGTTGTCACAGGAGCAACTCTAATCTATTCTAGGAGGAATCACTCCACACACTACCACACTCAGATATTGTCACAAACTATCCTATCTCCAGGTGGCTGGGACGAGGCATGAGGACAAAGCTGTGGTTTCTAGCTGGGATAATAGGGAAGGACAATGTGTCATCTAGCAGGCATAGGGCTGAGGTTACACATTTCACTGGAGGCACCATGGTTCCTGCACAAGGTACCTGTGTTCATCACCGTGTGGGAAAATGAGGTCTGGGGAGTCATCACTCAGCAATTTGAAACAGAAGGGAAGGATGGCAGTGGGAAACAGGGCAGGTGGGAACGAGGGGCCAAGGGCAAACACAGAAATCAACAATTAAGCCCTGGACTAAAAGCACAGATTGACATCAAGGGGAGAGGATGTCCAGGACAAAGTCCTCACCACAGAGAACTAATTTTACAAGTAGACTCTAATCAGACAGCAGCACTGGGACATTTGGGTGGAGGTCTGGATAGCATCAGTGCCCTTTGTCCTTAGAAATAAAAGCTGATCCCTTTTCCAAAGCCCCACACAACCCCTGGGCTGCTGAATTTTGACCCTGGTGTTGAGGAAGATGTCAGACTGGGCTGATTTTAGAAAACATTTCTCCTAACATTGTACAGCAATGTTCTCCAACTTTTATAAGGAAATGAAATTTGGTTTCTCAACAAGTTTTCTCCCACCTCTCTAGAAAGCCATGCTCTTTGCTCTCCTCCCCACATAACACGAGAGTTTTGCTGGTTTTACCTGGGTTGGAAATTCTACTTCCCAGGGAAATCCTTACACCTGGCTCTCTGGCTCCCCTACCTTTTACCAGCCAGATCCATCTTACAAAAAAAAACCTGAAGTTTTTTTAGTTTTAACCCATTAAACTCAAATCAGATGGGTAAGTTACGTGCATAAATAGCTTAGTGGGCAAACAATTAAAGTGCTTTTTTGAATGAACATATTTCAGAAGCAAATGTGTGTGAAAGAGAAGGAAGAAGAATGTCTGGTGTTTATCTTCAGGGAGGAGGAAAACCTAGAATTTTCATTTTCTGTTATATATTTGATTTTCTTTTTTACAATAAGTTTGCATTAATTTTATGATCAGTAAAGACAACAAAAGTCTGCTTCGACAAAAAAAAAACAAAAACAAAAAACAAAAAAACTGTGTAAAGGAACACTAATTTATCCTTCTTAAATGAAACATGAATGCCCACCAACACTGAAAGTATTGGAACCAAGAATATAATCTGTGCTTTGTAAACTGTGCTGGATTAAAATGATCTGCAGTGATGAGTTTTACGCTGAGGACCATAAAGTCGGAGTGGCCTCTGAGGAAAGAAATAATGTAAAAGTGGCTGAGAAGTAGGGACAGCTTGGGCCAAAATGCAGATGGGCAAACAAATCGAAAGGCAGGAGAGACAATGGCCTGCCCTGGGAAAGGCTCAGCCGGCCTTTAGAAACCCAAATTAAGACATTCCTTCTATTCAAGGAAGTCACAACGTTTTTTAAAGACCCAAGGTCACAGCCAATGAATGGAACCAGAGGTCTTTTTAACCCAGAAGACCCCAGTTAGGTGGAACATGAGCCTAGGAAAGGCCCGGCGGGGACGGTGGGGGAAGGAAACGGGGATGGAGAACCAGAGACAGAAGGGCAGAGAGAGGTCACCCAGGCGCTGGGAACTGCCTCCACGGCCTTCACTGGAAACCACCCCTTTCGACTCCGGATTTTAGACTGTATTTCTCTAAAACTGACCGTCAGAGGAGAGAGACCTGGAAGCGGACAGACGTCTGCAGCGGGAGGCGTTCCAGGCGTTCCAGGCCGGGGCAGGAAGGCTGCCGGCGAGTCACCCACGACCGCGAGTCACCTCGCCAAGCCCTGAATTGGGACCGGAGACGAGACGCGCTGACCGCCGGCGGGCTACGGAGTTCCTCGCTTCTCTGGGTCCTGCCAGGTCCAAGGACAGGTTGCCATATAAACGAATAGCAAAGGGACCCCTTTCCCCATGCAAATTATGTCATATAAGACGTATAACTGTAAACTATCTCTGCGGAGCTGCCAGATAACGCGATGCCAATATTTTTATGCGGTAACATTTGATTAAATGTTGACTCAGTGGACACTTCACTCCAGCTGAACTCGGAGGGCTCCTGTAACAGCCTCCAAATGAAATTTTATCCCCTCTCCCTTTAAGAGGCGGTGGAGACAAAACATCACTTCGTCACTTTAGTCACCAACTCCTTCCTCTCTGCCCCGGGCTCCCAGCACAGTTCTCAGGGTTCCCGCACTCCCCGCCCGGGTTTGGGCTGCAAAAAGCGCCCGCCTGCGCCCTGCGGGGCCTGACCCTGCCGGCTCTGCCTCCCCGCCCGGGGCCTCGCGCACTCGGTCGCCGGGACGTGGGAGAGGTGGGCACCGAGTGGACCCAATGAAGCCATCCCGCCCGCGCTCTTCCCCCCACGCCCACCTCGCCCCGCACACACAGTTTCCTGGAACCTCCCCGCCGCGCGCCCTCCTCTCCGCCCAGCTGACCCTGGCCCGCTCCCGGCACCTTCTCTGCAGCTGGCAGCCGGGTGCACCTGAGCCGTCACCGCCCCTCCAGGTAAACGGGCACGCCGCCGAGGCAGGGGACTGGCCGGCCTCCCGGGAAGAGACAACGGCAGAAGCCGGGCCGCGGGCGACTCACCGCTCGGCCTGCGCAGGGACCCTACACCCGCTGCGCCATCCTCGCACGGCGACACCGGCGACAAACGCTCTGTTCCAGGGCCGGAGGAAGGGGCAGCTCTCGCGAGGCTCGCGGACGGCGGGGAGAGGGTCTGTGCCCGGGACCACTCGAATGAGGGAACCACTCGCAAGGTGAATCTCAAATGGAGTCTGCGAGCGCCCTGCCCGGGGGTCGCCGCTTGGCTCCGGCCACGCCTGCCCTGGGCGCCCTGACTCAGCGGACCGCACCCTGGGCCCGCCCGCGGACAGGCCCCGCCTTCCCCGTCCCCCTCCTGTCCCGGGCCGGAAAGGTGCCGGGAGCCTCCGGCCGCTATTGCTTCTCCCCTCCGTGGAGCAGCTGGGCAATTGTCAAGAACCGACAGCCAGTTCTGTTACTCATTAAACCGCCCCTACTACAGAGGAAATCTCCTTACGCACGCGGTCCTAGCATGGGGCGGAGGAAACCCGGCTAGAGGAGGCTCTGGGACTAACCCAAGGTCACGCCGCCTGGCAGGAGCCCGGGTCGGTGTGTCTGGAGGTGGCTCCGCGGCTGGGACCAGCGGAGAGAAACGATGGCGTGGAACTAGCCCTGGGCCGGTGGTCTGGGATGTGGGGCTGGCATTGGCACTGTGTGTACCCTGATCTCTCTGAACGGCCTCAGCTTCCCCGTTTGGGAGTTTCTCTGGGACTTTCCTGATCCCGGGAGTTCCCCAGCCAGGAGCTCGCCCCGGGAGGAGAAGTGACTCATTCATTTAGAGTCGCAGCTGAGTGGCAGAACTGCTCCACACCGGCGCTGCACTCTGACCCCAGCGGCCAGTCCTGCCTGCCGCCGGCCGGTGCCCGCTCTCCGGCTCAGGTGTCTTCCCTGGTCCTCTCCCTGCTTCTGGAAAGGCGCACTCTGATGAGAGCATCGAGCCTGGGAAGGAAGACGACCTAGCGGCCCGCGGCAGCCCAGCACGCCTGTGACTTGTTTCTAAAGGGAACTCCAGTTCCTGAGAAAACGTGGGGTTGGGCCGGGCGCAATGGTTCTCACGCCCAGCAGCCCAGCACTTTGGAAGGCCGAGGCAGGTGGATCACCTGAGGTCAGGAATTGGAGATCAGTCTAACCAACATGGTGAAAACCCGTCTTTACTAAAAATACAAAAAGTAGTGGGGCATGATGGCGCATGCCTGCAATCCCAGCCACTAGGTAGGCTGAGGTAGGAGAATCATTTGAACGTAGGCTGCGAGGCGGAGGTCGCGGTGAGCTGAGATCGTGCCAATGTACTCCAGACTGAGCAACAGGAAAAAACTCGATCTCAAGAAAGGGGAGGGGACAGGAAGGGTTCACAGCTGTGGCCTGTGAGCCCCCATGCCCCAGAAATTACGGTCTCGAGGGGAGGGGAGGGTTTAACAGCTGTGGCCTGTGAGCCCCCATGCCCCAGAGATTACGTTCTCTCTCTTTTCCAAAAGGCTGCACGTGAGCCAGGGAATCAAATCAATACCAAAGACTTCCTGTGTCAAAAGACAAAATTATAACCAATTTAATGTAAAGATCTCTGTTGGCTTTATTTTTGGTTCTAGGCTGCAGCAGTGCTTCATTACATAGAACAGAATAAGTGTTCCAATGAGCTGAGCAGAGGGGTTTGGCTTAGCAGACAGAGAAGTCTGAAGAAGGCAAAAATGAAGATCAAAAAGCAGATTGGTGTTTTCAAAATTACTCTAGCTGTAAGGTAGGGACAAGGAGATGAATAATAGAGAATAACTGATTAGTCAGCCTCAGGTTACTTCAGCCTACCTATTTCTGTGTGTAAGAATTAAAGCAGATGGAGCTTTATTGTCATGTGGACTTGTTCATGGTGGAGGGTGTCCAGGTTCTTGGCATCTTGAACAAAGAATTGGACAAAACACACAAACAATGCAAGGAAGGAAAGAAAGCTTTTACAGAAAATGAAAGTACATTCCACAGTGTGGGAGCGGGCCTCAGCACATGAGCTCAAAGGCCCCATTACAGAGTTTTGGGGAGTTTAAATATCTTCTAC
This sequence comes from Saimiri boliviensis, assembly GCF_048565385.1. Classification (NCBI taxonomy): domain Eukaryota; kingdom Metazoa; phylum Chordata; class Mammalia; order Primates; family Cebidae; genus Saimiri; species Saimiri boliviensis. The sequence continues at coordinate 109,456,514 of NC_133458.1, forward strand.
TTGGGGTACTTGGCCTATTCCTTGTGGAAAGGCTATTTCCTGTGGGAGCTAAAGTGTGAATGGCCTTATTTCCCTGCCTCTAAACCCTATTTTCCTGCCTCAGACCGAAGACTGAAACTGGCCTGGTTGGGAAATTGGCTATTCTCTGTCTCTCTCTTGATTTTCTCAGAAGGTGGATCAACAACTTAGTTTTAGTTTTGTTACCAGAAAATGGTCCCAATCCAGGCCTCAAGAGAATGTTCTTGGGTCTTGTGCAAGAAAGAATTCGGGGCCACTGTGAGTCCACAGAGTTTATTAAGAAAGTAAAGGAATAAGCCGGGTGTGGTGGCTCAGCCTGTAATCCCAGCACTTTGGGAGGTCGAGGCAGGCGGATCACGAGGTCAGGAGTTGGAGACCAGCCTGGCTAACATGATGAAATCCCGTCTCTACTAAAAATACAAAAAATTAGGCAGGCATGGTGGCCCGCACTTGTAATCCCCAGCTACTCGGGAGGCCGAGGCAGGAGAATCGCTTGATCCTGGGAGGCGGAGGTTGCAGTGAGCTGAGATTGCACCACTGCACTCCAGCCTGGGTGACAGAGCAAGACTGTCTCAAAAATAAAGGAATAAAAGAATGGCGACTCCATAGGCAGGGCAGCCGGTTGGCTATTTTTATGGTGATTTCCTGATCGTGTGCTAAATAAGGGTGGATTATTCATGAGTTTTCCAGGAATTTTTCCTTTTGGAACATATAGGGTAACTTCTAGACTTTGCCATGGTATTTATAAACTGTCAAGGTACCGGTAGGAGTGGTCTTTGTAACCTGTATCTTGTGATCCCAGCCCTGCCAACCTCCTGTTTCATCCTGGTGAGGGAATGTGTTCTCTTTCCAGGCCCACAAGGGGCCGTAGTTTCTAGGGCAAGAACTTTCCAGCGCCCTGTTTTCTACTCCTCCTGTCCCCTTCATCCGGGAAATTTAATGGTTTTTGTCTGAATTTTGTGGGGCGGGAAGAAACTAAGAGTCAATCACTCCAGCTGAAGTTTAAAGGAATTCCTTTCATTAGCCAGAGGAACTTGGGGAAGTGGGAGTTTCTCCCAGGATAAATTCCCCTGCTCCTTCACCCACACCGGATTTCCAGCGCTCTGGAGTCCCCTCCCACGTGGCAGGAGCTCTCTGGAGTTCCCCTCTGGAGTTCTGCTTCCACACACTCTCTGGTGGAAGCTTTCTCTCTTCTCCTGCTTCTCTCTCTCTCTAAATAAATAAATCACTTTTCTGCAAACACCCATTACATTAGTATAAATAACATTTATATGAAACAGAACCGTATCTTTACAAAGCAAAAAAAGTGTGAGGAGTGGCATAATTCTACATTTTTGCAAATTCTTTCACTATCCAGCTTAATAGAGACAGTTGAATGCTCAGGTCTTCTGCATTTAATCTGAAATAGCATCGTATGTCATATAGTACATTAAACACTGCTCAATATAAGGAGAAAATAAGAGAAAAAATAAATACGGGTTTTAAATTTTAATGAAAATAGTTCTGACTAAGCAGACTCCCAAACAGGTCTTGGGATTCCCAAGCACCTTTGGGAACATGCTCTGAGAACCACTGTTTTATCTGAAAAGTGGATCTGAATTCTGTTTTCCCCTGAAGGGCTGCAGGTAGCTCACACTCCAGCTGGCACCTGGTGTCTTACTCACAGACGCCATCATGTACAGATTAGACTCTCACCAGGGCATTTGGACTGGGATGGCAGAGACCTAAGTGTCTGGTTTGATGAATTTTGACTCCTTTTTCTCAGAGCTGGAAGAAGACCTAGCAAGGGTGTTGTGGTTCCCACTTGACTTAGAGATGGGGAGCTTGCAGCTGCAGCCTGCCCGCACATAACTGATGACGTGTCTTCTCAGGGTCCATGCTGAGTACTGCTTGTATATGGTGTGAGGTATGGATCTAAGTTTCCCTCTTTCTCTATCCAAATGGATGTATACTCTTCCCATGTAAAAATGTTATTTTCCCCACTGACATGAGATACCACCCTTATTATACACGTATTTACCTATGTCTGTAGTTGTACTATTTTTTCTTCTTTTCCACTGATCTCTGTCATTCACGTGCCAGAACGACACTGTTTTATTATAAAGGCTTTTTAGTATGTTTTCATTTTTAGTAGGCCTAGTCTCCTTTGTAGATTTTCTGTTTTAACTGTTTTCATTCTATTCTTGCATATTTTCTTTTCTGTAGGGATTTTAGTATTGACCTTTCTGACCTCATTAAAAGGGTTATTCATATTTTTATTGGGATTATGTTAAATTTATAAATTAACTGGCATCCTTATAATGTCGCTATCCTGGCTAAAGCAAGGGATGTCTTTCCATTTGTTCAAGACTACTTTTGCATCTTCAGGAATGTTTTTAAATTTTTTTCTTGGCTGGGCATGGCCAGGGTTACTCCTATAATCCCAGCACTTTGGGAGGCCAAGGCGAGTGGATCACCTGATGGGAGACCAGCCTGGCCCACATGGTGAAACCCTGTCTCTACTAAAAATACAAAATTAGCTGGGTGTGGTGGCAGGTTCCTGTAATCCCAGCTACTAAGGAGGCTGAGGCAGGAGAATTACTTGAACCTGTGAGGCGGAGGTTGCAGTGAGCCAAGATCACGCCATTGCACTCCAGCCTGCGTGACACAGTGAGATTCTATCTCAAAAAAAAAAAAAAAAAAAAAAATTATCATATAGAGATAAGAAGAAAGTTCCCATGTACTTTCTCTTCCCACACCCTCATAGCCTCTCCTACCATCAACACCTGCAACAGTAGTGATACATGTGTTACAATTGATGAACCCACAATGAGGCACCATTATCACCCAAAGTTCATAGTTTATATTACCATTTACTCTTGGTGTTATAGATTCTATGGGTTTGGACAAATTCATAATGATATATCTCCACCATTGTAGCATTATACAGGGAGTGGTTTCTCTGCCCTAAAAGTCCTCTGTGCTCTATCTGTTCATCCCTCCTCCCTAATCCCTGTCTATCAGTGATAGTTTTACTTTTGCCATAGTTTTACCATGTCCAGCAGGCCATATAGTTGGAATTCCACAGAATAGCAAAAACTATCACAAAAGACTCTATAAAATTGCAAGCTGGAACAAAATATTTTTATGCAACCATACATTAAAAAATACTTCTGTGAGGACATCTGTCCAGCCACTGCCTATTCAAAGTTGAAATGGCACCACCCTCATTATTGGTCATTATAGCCAAGGATAATTATGTCAAAACAATTATATAATCTTCTTCATTTTTGTTTTAAAAGATTTTGTCTTCCTTGGCCTCCATGAATATGTGCACAGTTTACTATATTTCTGTTGAACTGCCTCATTCCCACGTAAATACCATTTGCTTTCAGGCAGCCTCTCTGCTTGTTGTTGAGGTTAACACTGGCTACTGTGGGTGGAGCCTAAATTTGATCACTGGTCCTTACTCCAAATTTTGTCTCTATTTTCTCTAAACCACAGGTTTCTGTTATAATAATAACAGAATAATAATAATCTGAATAAAAAATTTAGTAATAATAATTTATAATAATTTAAATAAATTTTTAAATATAATCTAAATAAAGAATTGAAGAGTTCTACACTATTGATATCTGTTCCTGATGACTTTTTTGTTAAGGTGGGGGTGTTTGGGAATGAGGTAAGAATTCAGATAGAGGAAGGAAGAGACTAAAAAAGGGAAAAAAGAGAGGAAAAAACAAACTTCTTACTATAATGGTATATTACTTTTATTCAATGCATACAGCCATTTGCATGTTTTATACATTGCATACATTCTCCCCTAGCATATCAGTTTGAACAAAGAATATAGATATATATGCTCAATTAACTATCTCATATAAAGAACTAGTTTGGAACTTAAATTTTAGGTAAGCAAATGCATGATAAGTTTATTCTGGGAAAGAAGCTAAAATATCTGTGGCTTTATCTGGCTTTTTGAAAACCTTCTCACATAAAATTATCATTTTATTAATCAATTAAATGTATAAAACATAGAACTACATTTTAATCTAATTACTTAAATATAAACAATTTAAAATTTATAAAACAAGATAATTAAGTTTGAATATTAAAAAGTTTTGTTAAGCCTACTAAATTAAATATTAAAACAACATATTTTTACTTAAAGGTTTATACAAAATAATAAATGTATAATATTTTGAATATCAGTTTATGAAAAAATAGCAACAATTCAAAAATAACAAATGTTATAACATTTTCTATGAAATGTTTATAAATTCATGGTATAATAAAATATTTTTCTTAACATAAATATGTCTTCATATTCTGGATTACATTTTTTTGTAACTGGAAAATGATTTCTATAAAGATTATGATACCAAATAATGGAAAAGGCATAACACCTGCTCTGTAAGTTTCCTCCAGTTAAGAACCCAGTAGCAATGCCTGCTAAGAGCGGTCCACGAAGTAGGAGGTTATGTTAGTTGATGACAGGGAGCAAGTGATTGGTTCTGAGACACTGGGACATCACCAGGCCAGCAGGGCAGAGGGTACCAGAGGCCTTGCTTAGCCATGTATTTAACATCCCAGAGAAACAAAAAACAACCCTGTCCCACCTATGCAGCAATGTCAAATCTGCTGCAAGGTAAATTATTCCATGTGAGTCTATATTAATAAAATATAAAAAGAGCCTTAGAAACATAGTATAATATAGTCATGTCATATTTAGCCATTTAAAAAATTATCCTAAATATGTATTGCATCAGGATTTATTTGAGCTCTGCTGGTGTTGATGCAGATATAGATTCTTCTGGGCCTGCAACACAAAGTAAGTAAATGAGTAGACGAAGATGACATTTTCTATACATTAAAAAAACATTAATTTTAATTATAAGAAAACACATATTTATGTATGTATTAATAAGGATTATTTCTGAAGTCTACGTAAAAACTGAGCTTACGATCCTGGCATAAATTGGAAACACAAGACTCCAACTTTTGCACTGGTCGACTAGAAGACAGTGCCCCGTTCCAACTCATGCATTGAACCGGGCACTCTCTTCTAGTGTACCAACTTTTTAGTGTATCAACACAAGACTCCAACTTTTGCATTCAGAGACTGGAAGGCAGTGCCTCGGTTCAGTTCATGAGTTTTGCCTGCACATGGTGAAAACTTTCTGCTGACATAAATGCACTGAAAAGAATTATTAAATAAATAGTATGAGCACAGCCTGGGTGAGGCGAGTAGGCAGGAGGGGCAACTCAGGCTGTCAGTCAGCCTCTGCACGGCACGTGTCCCTGCTCCCCAGGCCTTTTGCAATCTTCATTAATATTGACCCCCTCAAAGTACAATAAATGTACCAGTTTCCTAATGCCCAGCTTTAGCGCAGGAAAAATGCACTTTCTAAATTGCCTATTGTTTGTAAAGTTAAAACCGTGATGAACAGCAAGGGAAATAGGAACAAAGAAGGGGAAATAGAAAAAAAGAAGAGGAAATGAAATACAGGAAGAAAAAAGGTGGTCAGACTGACAGTGGAGAGAATATGATTGTCAAAAGCTCTAGCACTAGCCTTGGCATCAGAGATATAGAGAGGTAGGAGCAGGTGTTTCATAGTGACACCCGCCTCAGCTATCCAGAAGCTATCCAGAGCGGATCCTCTTCTCCACATGATGATTCTTCCAGATATTAGGGGCTTTGCAACTTATTTAGACTTTCATTAATATGAAAGGTTAAAAGGTTTCTTCAAAATTAAACAGATCTTACTGATAATATAATATAAAGATTACATAACACCTGCAATATAAAGTTTAATGTTTATATGAATACTAAATGATAGTCCCTTGATCAGATCATATATAATATTTTGTCAATGGTGAAGTAAATTCTATCTTCTTAAGACAATGCAGAACAATAAAATCCTTATCATACCCTATGAAGGTGATCTTCTGTACCTGCTGTATTTGTATATTTAAATTGAGGTCCTAAAGAAGAATAATCTAAGCCCAAGGTTAGCAGAAGGAAAGATAGAAAAGATCAAAAATGTAACAGTAGTATTTTTATTATAAACAAAATTGACAAATCTTTAGCAAGACTAAGAGAAAAAGAAAAAAGAAAAGACTGAAAAAAAATAAGAAAAGAAAGACATTGCAACTCATACTGCAAAACACAAAGCATCATAAAGAATGGCTATGAACAATTCTACACCAACGGATACATTCCTAGAATCACACAACCCACCAAAGCTGAGCCGTGAAGAAATAGAAAATCTGAACAGTCTAAGAATGAGTATGGCAATTGAATCAGTTAAAATAAAAACTCTCCCATCACAGAAAAGCCCAGGACTTAATGGCCTCACTAGTGAATTCTACCAAATATGTAAAGGAAGAACTCATACTAATCCTTCTCAAGCTCTTCCAAAAAGTTGAAAAGGAAGGAACACTTCCAAACTCATTTCATGAGGCTAGCATTACTCTGATACCAAAATCAGACAAGGACACTGTAAGAAAGAAAGAAAAGAAAATTACTGGCGAATTTCCCTGATAAACATAGAATCAAAAATCCACAACAAAATACTGGCAAACCAAATTCAATAGCACATTAAAAAGATCATAAACCATGATTGTGTGGAATTTATCCCTGGTAGGCAATGATGGATATGCAAATCATTGAATGTGCAAATGCAAATCATTAAATGTGATATTCTACATTAATAGAATAAAAGACAAATAGATAGTGCCTGGAAATAAACTATGCGTTAACAGTCAATTAATTTTCAACAAAGGATCATCTTAATAGATGCAGGAAAGGTGCTTGACAAAGTTCAACATCCTTTTATGATAAAAACTCTCAACAAATTAAGTATAGAGGAAATGTACTCCAACACAATAAAGGCCATACATGAGAAGCCCACATCTAATATGATATTCGACAGCAAAAGCTGGAATTTTTTTTCTAAGATTAGGAGAAATACAAGCGTGCTCATTATCAATACTTCTATTTGACTTAGTATCTGAAGTCCTAGCCAGAGCAATTAGGCATGAAAAAGAAATAGAAATCATTCCGATTATAAAGAGACAAGTGAGGCCGGGCGCGGTGGCTCATGCCTGTAATCCCAGCACTTTGGGAGGCCGAGGCGGGTGGATCACAAGGTCAAGAGATTGAGACCATCCTGGTCAACATGGTGAAACCCTGTCTCTACTAAAAACACAAAAATTAGCTGGGCATGGTGGCACACGCCTATAGTCCCAGCTACTCGGGAGGCTGAGACCGGAGAATTGCTTGAACCCAGGAGACGGAGGCTGCGGTGAGCCGAGATCGTACCATTGCACTCCAGCCTGGGTAACAAGAGTGAAACTCCATCTCAAAAAAAAGAAAAAAAAAAAAAAAAGAGAGAGAGAGACAAGTGAAATCTTCTGTTTGGTGACGATGTGGTCTTATATATAGAAAGTCCTAAAGACTCCACCAAAAAACTGTGAAAACTGATAAACAAATCCTGAAAACTGATGAACAAAATCAACAGACAAAAATTGGTAGCATTCTATACACTAACAACAAACGATCTGAAAAAGAAAGTATGGAATCATCCTGTTCTCAATAGCATTAAAAAAAATACTTAGGAATAAATTTAACCAAGGAGGTGAAAGACCTGTACACAAAACACTATAAAACATGGATGAAATAAATTGAAGAAGACACAAATAAATGAAAACACAGCCTACATACATGGATCAGAAGAATTAATATTGTCAAAATGTCCAGACTATCCAAAACAATCTACAGATTCAATGCAATCCCTATAAAAATTTCAGTGACATTTTTCACAGAAATAGAAAATAAATCCTAGGATTTGTAGGGAACCACAAAAGGCCCTGAAGAGCCAAACCAATCTTGAGCAAACAGAAAATAAACAGATATATGGAATCACACTATCTGATTTCAAAATGTATTACAAACCTAGAGTCAGCAAAACAGCATGGCAGTGGCATAAAAACAGATGTATAGATCAATGGATAGTGCCCAGAAATAAACCCACACATTAACAGTCAATCAATTTTCAACAAAGGTGCCAAGAACACACAATGAGAAAAAGGACAGTTTCTTCAGTAAATGATGCTGGGTAAACTGAATATTCACAAGCAGAAGAATAAAATTGGATCTTCATCTCATTTAATATACTAAAATCAACTCAAAGTAGATAAAGATGTGAACAAAGTCCTGAAACTGTAACACTGCTATAGGTTGAGTATCCTTTATTTGAAATGCTTGGAATCAGAAGTGTTTGGGATTTCACATTTTTAAATTTTGAAATATTTACACATCTGAAGTGTTCCAATGAGCATTTTCTTTGATTTCGAATTTTCAGATTTGGGATCCTCAACCTATTAAAATATATATAGGGAAAAAGCTCCCCAGCATTGGTCTGGGCAATGATTTTTTGGACAGAACACCAAAAGCCCAGGCAACAAAGGGAAAACTAAGTAGGACTACATTAAAAAGTTTCTGCAAGCAAAAGAAACAAACAGCAAAGTGAAAAGACAAGCCACAGAACAGGAAAAAATATTTGGAAACAGTACATCTAATAAGGGGTTAATATTCAAAATATAAGGAACTCAACTCAGTAGCAAAGAAAAAAAAAAAAACAATCCAATTTAAAAAGGACTTGCACAGACATTTCTTTAAAGAAGACATGTAAATGGCCAACAGGTATATTTATTTGTCAAAAATAAAATAGAAGGTAAACTAAAAAATAAATTGAAGCCTCCCGTGGCTTTTACTTACCTTTTCCAGTATGACTCTCACATGGTAAGTAATATAATGTGTGTCTATGAACTAAACTGTCTTTGCTTGTGTAACATGACTGAAAGAATAATAACCATATTGTGATAATGTGAGTGGTCCTTTTCTTCCTCCCCCTAAGTTATATTTCTGGAACACTGATTTTTTTAAAGCATGTATGGCACAGGCTTTTATAGTCAGAATGCATGCAGTTTGGAGAAGGATATTGCAGGCTCCCGAGAGGCTTCGGTCTCAGGTTGCAGGACTATGTCCGTTGATTTTTTTGTGTAAGATGTTTTGTGTTTTGATGCAGATTACTTCATAAATACTCACTTTGAGAAGATTCTGAAATAAAGAACAAGTACATTTGTCATTCAGGTTGATGAAACAGATCAAGTGTTAAAAGAAGTCATAATTTACTTAAAGATTTAATAAAAATTCTATCTTACTTAAAACAGCAATAAGTCATAAAACACTATTGACATTGTAAAGTTCAATAGGGCACTTTTTAACAACACTGCATATGAACTTGTCACCATCTCATCCTCCAGTATAATGAAGGAGGGAGTTAGCCAGTAAGTGGCAGACCTTGCTCAACAAATACAGAGAGGAACTGGGTGTGGAATGGCAAGCCATGACCTCACTTACAAATGACCCCACCAAATACTTCAGCTGTCTGCCGAGGTATTACATACCAGCTTTCCTCCTAATCAAATAACTCAAGCCTCAACAGTAAAAACAAGTTTCCCAGAGGCAATTGGTCAATAATTAATAGAGCTGTGGATACTGAACATAATGCAAAACAGGCTTTAAAATGGATGTGTTGAAAAAATAAGGGGAATTCTTTCTGTAACCACTAAAAATAAAAATGAATGGCTGTGCACAGTGGCTCACACCTGTAATCTCAGTACGCTGGGAAGGGCAGAGGTAGGAAAACTGTTTGAGCCCAGGACTTTGAGACCAGCCGGGGGCAACATAGTGAGGCCTTGTCTCTATGAAAAATAAAAAAATAGCTGGGTGTGGTGATGCGTGCCATTAGTCTCAGCTACTTGGAAGGCTGAGGTGGGAGGATCGCTTGAGCCCAGGAGGTCGAAGCTATGGTGATCTATGATTGTGCCACTTCACTCCAGCCAGGACAACAGAGTAAGACTCCGTCTCAAAAATTAAAGTAAAATATTATAATAAAATAAAAACTAATATGATACTTTGAACACCTAATTACAGAGAAAGTTCTAAATTATTCAAAGCTTAAGACATGCCAATAATGGAGTAATTTTAAGTTTGAATTTTGACTTATTTTCAAAGAATGAAAGCTTCCTAAGAAGTGAACTCAGAAAGGACCAGCTGCTTATGCAAAAGTAGAAGCATTTTACGGTCAAAATTTTTTGGATCTGGAAGCTTAAAAATTGTTATTATCTGGAATATTATGTGTTTGTTATATCAAATGGACTATCAAAAATTTTGACAAATAAAAGAAAACATAAAGTCCCAAAAGTCATGATTTCTGCTGCTCATCTGAATAAAAAGAGGAAAGAGCAAAACACGTATTACCCTCAGGCTTATCTGTAACCTTAGTATTTCTTTCTTTTCTTTTTTTTTGAGACAGAGCCCTGCTCTGTCACCCAGGCTGGAATGCAATAGCGCAGTCTCTGCTCACTACAACCTCTACCTCCTGGGTTTAAGCGATTCTCTTGCCTCAGCCTCCCAAGTACCTGGGATTACATGCACCCGCCACCAGGCCTGGCTAATTTCTGCACTTTCTTTCTTTCTTTTTTTTTTTTTTTTTTTTTTTGAGATGGAGTTTCGCTCTTGTTACCCAGGCTGGAGTGCAGTGGCGCGATCTCGGCTCACCGCAACCTCTGCCTCCTGGGTTCAGGCAATTCTCCTGCCTCAGCCTCCTGAGTAGCTGGGACTACAGGCACGCGCCACCATGCCCAGCTAATTTTTTTCTATTTTTAGTAGAGACGGGGTTTCACCATGTTGACCAGGATGGTCTCGATCTCTTGACCTTGTGATCCACCTGCCTCGGCCTCCCAAAGTGCTGGGATTACAGGCTTGAGCCACCGCGCCCGGCCATTTTTGCATTTTCAGTAGAGACAGCGTTTCACCATGTTGGCCAAGCTGGTCTCGAACTCCTGATCCCGTAATCGGCCTGTCTCGGACTCCCAGAGTGCTGGGTTTCAGGCGTGAGCCACCGCGCTGGGCCCTGTAACCTTAGTATTTCTGTGGGCTTTTTCACATGGTTTTTGGGTTACTCATTTCTCATTATGAGCTGCATCATGTGATAAGAATGTCAGCTGTTGTATCACAAAGAACCAAGCCTCCGGTAAACGCAGATGGCCACCTGCACCTCACCTGGGGCAACCTCAGGGCCTTCTGCATCCTGGAGCCTTGCTGCATCCTGGGGACCTTCCGGGTCTCGTGGGGACTGAGATGACAATGACGCCCCGGATGTCTTCGGGGTCCTCTGGTCTGAGTCAGCTTGCTGCTGCTGCAGCCACTCATTCTTATAACCGTTGCTAATGAGTTTGGAAAAATTGGTTGGTGAACTCTTTTTTTGACCAGGCCTTAAAAAGAGAAAAAGTCATGTGAAACTTAAGTACAAAGGTAATGATAAAGCAGAAGCAGTATTCAGCGAACATGCTAACTAGGAGTTACTGTCCCTTCAAACCTCGTGAAGAGCTCTCTTTCTGTCTCTCCCTGTCTCTGTCTCCCTCTGTCTCTCCGCCCCTTTGTCTCTCCCTCTGCCTCTATTTGTCTTGCTGCCTCCATTTTTAAGCATAAGAAGGTGCATGTCAAAGCATCCCTTGTACAGGCATGAGAGCATTTTTAGTTCCATTTCCAAAATCTTTCTTTGTGATAGTCAATTAAGAGTTAGTAATAGTGGCCGGGCATGGTGGCTCACGCCTGTGATCCCAGTACTTTGGGAGGCTGAGGTGGGCAGATCACGAGGTCAAGAGATCGAGACCAACCTGGCCAACATGGTGAAACCCCGTCTCTACTAAAAATACAAAAAAATTAGCCGGGCGTGGTGGCACACGCCTGTGGTCCCAGCTACTCGGGAGGCTGAGGCGGAAGAATCGCTTGAACCCAGGAGGTGGAGGTTGCAGTGAGCCGGGATTGTGCCACCGCACTCCAGCCTGGTGACAGAGCAAGATTCAGTCTCAAAAAAAAAAAAAAAAAGAGTAATAATTCTAGGCCAGGCACAGCAGCTCACATCTGTAATCCCAGCACACTGGGAGGCTGAGACAGGCGGATCACAAGGTCAGGAGTTCAAGACCACCAGCCTGACCAACATGGTGAAACCCCCATCTCTACTAAAAATACAGAAATTAGCCAGGTGTGGTGGCACACGCCTGTAATTCCAGCTACTCAGGACACTGAGGCAGGAGAATTGCTTGAACTCGGGAGGTAGAGGATGCAGTGAGCCAAGATTGCAGCCTGGGCAACAGAGCAAGACTCCGTCTCAAAAAAAAAATAGTAATAATTCCAGTATTTCACAGGAATCCCTCTTAAAAAAACACCACCCTCTTCCCTGGTAGTAATGGATTGCTTAGAACTACCTTTAAACAAAAACAAAAACAAAAACAAAAACAAACAAAAAAAAACACTACTGGGGCAGTGGGTCATGCCTGTAATCCCAGCACTTTGGGAGGTCGAGGTGGGTGGATCACAAGGTCAAGAGATGGAGACCATCCTGGCCAGCGTGGTGAAACCCTGTCTCAACTAAAAATACAAAAATTAGCTGAGCGTGGTGGCATGCGCCTGCAGTCCCAGCTACTAGGGAGTCTGAGGCAGGAGAATCGCTTGAACCCAGGAGAAAGAGATTGCAATGAGCCGGGATCGACCTACTGCATTCCAGGCTGGGCAACAGAGCAAGACCTTGTCTCAAAAAAAAAAAAAAAAAAAAGGGCTGGGCACAGTACCTCACAGCTGTAATCCCAGCACTTTGGGAAGTCCAGGTGTGTGGATCACTTGAGGTCAGGAATTCAAGACCAGTCTGGCCAACATGATGAAACCCCATCTCTACTAAAAGTACAAAACTACCCAGCTGTGGTGGTGGGCATCTATACTCCTGTTACTCGGGAGGCTGAGGCAGGAGAATCACTTGAACTCAGGAAGTGGACGCTATAGTGAGCTGTTACCACTGCACTCCAGCCTGGGCAACAGAACGAGACTGCATCGCAAATAAAGAGAAATAAGAACCAATTGTTCTTATTGGTTCTTTCTTGTCCTTATCAAAGATTATCTGCTGCTATTTTACTCTCTGAACATAGCTTTGTCTCCAGTCATTTCCTGACGTTAGCTTAGCCTTTCACCGTCTACTGCGTCTTCACAGATCTTATCCTGACCCATACCGAAGAGTGACAGGGCAGTGTGACACAGTAGAGGCAGTGTGAGCTTACTGCTCAAGCAGTAGCAACACACCACCTGTTCTCTCTGAGCCTCCATCTCAGCACTTTGAGAGACACAGGCAGGATGATCGTTTGAGCCCAGGAGTTTGATACCAGCCTGAGCAACGTAGTGAGACCCTGTCTCTACAAAAAATAAAAAATTAGCTGGGTGTGGTGGTGCATGCATATAGCCCGAGCTACTTGAGAGAGGCTGAGGTGGGAAGATTTCTTGAACCTATTAGGGGTTCCATCACTTTGTTATCAAGGCCACTGCTCATGTTTCATTTTCTCTTCCTTGTACATCTATAAAGACATGTCTGTGTATACATATATACTTACATATCTATAAACACAGAATACATATGTATTTCCTTCTCTATCAGCCTGAGTTTGGTGCTCTCATGACATTTGTCACAATACAACGTATCTGATTGTTTTTCCCCCACTGGACAAGAAGCTGTTTAAAGAATTAGTCGGGTAATTAATAACATTGATCCTAGCATTAAACTTGGATTCTGGGAGAGTAAGAAGACACCTAAGGCCTCAGGGGTTTCACTCTTCAGCTGGAGGATCCACACATGTCAAATGTGCCTGCTGTATCTTCCAACTGGAAACAGAGCTAGCGAGCTTACAAGGCATGGATGCCTGAGTTCAGGCCTTGGACACAGAAACGTCAGGACCTGGTCACCCCTACGTGCAGGACAAGCAGCCCCCGCGAACTGTGATGAGGGTAATATTGCGGCAGGGGCTTCAGGCAGGGCACAGCCTGATGGAGAAGCAGGGCCTTCACACCGCCAACCTGCAGCAAGCGTGACCTGGAAGGGAAGATGTGCTCAACACGGGCAAGATGACATTAGAAAGGAACACAAGCTACAGTGAGGAGGTAGCAGGCTCAGCCAAGCCAGGTTGCGGGCAGGGCTTCGGGAAGCTGTGTAGATGCTGTCACTGGCGCAGCCATCACTGGATGAAAGACGGAAGGCCAAACCCAAACCCAGAGCAGACAGTGGGGGCATAGTTGAGCACTTACATGGGGGGAAAGGAGAGTCTACTTCCTGTGGGGTCCTTAGGGCCAAGTAGGGTGCCTGCTTTGCTCAGATACTTTGAGTTAATGGCTGGTAGCCTCAGCTGTGTGGGGAAACACACAAAACCCCGAGTTAGTGGAAAGCATTCAATAGCTAGAGAAGAAAACTCACCAACGGTAGCAAAGGCACAAAGCTCACAGGGCTGGACTTTCAATGTGGTCCACTGTAAATGGTCACAATAAAATAGAACTTAGGAATAATCCCATTCAACAAAACAGTTACGTAAAATGGACAGTCAGTAACTTAAAAGGAGATGCTATATTCGAGTAAAGATGCCATCTGCTTAGTGGGAAAAACAACGAACAATTAAGATCCTGGTCCTGAAGGAACTTCCCACACCCAGATGAAAACATATGTTCACAAAAAGCACCTGTATGCTTTTATAATAATCACCCAGAACTGGAAAAAACCCAGATGTCCACCAACAAATGAATGGATAAACAAATTGCATCATGATCAGCCAATGAAATTCAGTAATAGAAATGAATGAACTACTGATACTCGGAACAGCACAGCCAAGTGTACGTAATGTAAATGCATAACGTAAAAGTATTACAACACATGGCAGAAGCCAGGCAGGAAAGACTCCACTCCGTATGTTTCCATTGATTTCACATTCTGGAAAAGGAAGTGTAAGAGTTAAAGAAAGAGGAAAGAAACAGAAAACGCGGCTTGGCGGTCACAGACCGGTTTTCTTTAGTTAAAACGTAAAAGGCATTCTTGGCTGATTGCAGCCAGAAGCATTTTTCTCTTACAGACTAAGGGTATATATCGGTTTTAAGGTGACGGGGCTTATCAGAAGCTTGGAAAGTTTATGTGTGTGGAGAAGTTCTCTGGGAGAAGGGGAGGTTATTTTGGGGCAGATATCTTTCAGCCCAGAGAGGGTTATCTCAGGGCTGGCATCTTCCCTGCTGGAGGGGGCTTATTTAGGGTCATGTCTCTGGTCGGGGAGGAGTTTGGAATGTTTCTGGTTGGAGATGTGGTCTGTGGTTCATGGTTCGGGTTGACTGTAGCCATTAGATTGATGTCCCTTGGATTTAGACAATGTTTATTAAGGTGAACTTTTAGAACGAGAGACTTGTCCAAGACGGCGATGCTTTTGCTCTCTGTCAGGAAGAACTATAAGACTGAAAACAGATTAGGGCTTGCAAGGGGCTGGTGAGGGGCTGACTGCAAAGAGGCGTAGAAATGCTGGGGGTGAAGAACTGCCATGTTCCTTGACGGCTGTGGTGGTACATAAGAGATGTACTAGTCAAAACCTGGAGAGCCGTTCTCTATAAAAGGTGGGTTTCCCTCTTTGTAAATTATATCTTTTTGAAAGAAATAGAAACATAGAAATAAATGCTTTGGGAAAACTGGAAAAGACGAAAGCAAGCAAACAAAATCCACGGAGGTATTGCTAACAATTACAAGAAGAAAAGATGGCTATTCAAAGAGAGGAAACAAGATTCCCCGATCACCCTGTAGGTGAGCAAGACCCCCGTGAATGCGGGTAACCGGCAGCCAACACATGAGCCCTAAGTCTTGTCAAGTGTCCACCATGTGCCCAGTGTGAGGCCAGGGCACAGCTGAGGAAGCGCGTTGTCCGCTGCTCCACTCCAGGATGCGATCACCACTCATCGGTGAGCTTCCTACCAAAGCGGTGATGGTGTATCTTATTAGGACAATCGGAGCCCATCCCGATGTGGTGCTTATCCCCTGCACCTTACCTGACACCATGTCCCTCTAGCTGTTAAATATTCAGCCTGTGTGTCTTTAACCACCACGCCTTGTCATCTTATCTCCTTCCCCACAGTGAGGGGCTGGCTTTAGGAACTCTGTGCAGCTCCTAGCACAGCTTTTGTAAATGGGTACTAACTTAAAAACCTCCCTTCATTTGGGAGTGGCACAGCACTTAGCATTTTAAGATTTCTCTAGATATGAGCTGTAACCATGGTTAATATCCAGAGGTTCATTTATCACTAGAGGTTGTAGCTCAGGGTCATTGGCCACCTGCACACCACTAAGAAATGGCTCTGAATCTTAACATAGTCCATTTTGACCAAGTGCGGTGGCGTGCACACCCAGCCACTCAGGACGCTGTGGCAGGAGGAGCCCTTGAGCCCAGGAGTTTGAGGGTGTAGTGAGCTATGATAATGCTGCTGCACTCCAGCCTGTGTGATACAGCAAGAATTTTTCTCTAACTAAAAAAAAAATGAAAAACAACAAAAAAGGTCCAGTGCCTTTGTATGGATCATGGAAACAACCCAAAGTCCAAATCACAGCTGGACGTGGAGGAGATCTTGAAGAAAAAGCATGTGGCCCATCGCAGCCAGTTCTATTTCACTTGGTGTTCAGCTACTCAAGTCCCCAAAATAAACTGAGGGGTTTCCCTTCAAACCAAGACACTGAGGCAACAGCCTAGGAATCCGGCATAGATAGTTCACAAAAACAACTTCCACCTATGCTGAGACACATCCAGGCTCTTCACTGTTCAAAATGTCACCCATCGGGTGACAATGGTGTTCACTCTTATTCTCAGTATCAAACACTGTTGTTATTTGTAATGTGAATTTCGCGGTTTCACTCACAAACCCCAATGTCACGAGAACTGAGACTAATCTGAGACCTGGTGCTGATGCCCTGGGTAACACTGAGCCCTGGGGCGGAGCTGGAGGCCTGGCTCCTACTCCTTCCAGCACTAAGGAAAGGGGATGGAAGCGGATGGAAGGGCAGAGCTGCCAGTTCAAGATTGCTTCCAACTTTCTCCAATGCACTCTTAAAATACACGTCCTCTGAGAAGGCTTCACTGTACGGCCAGTCACTTCTTGGTGGTCAAATACACCACCAGGAGTCTGTACAGAAGAAGAGAGCTCATCTTCTCCTCCTTTATTATCAACAAAGAGTATTTCAGAAAACTTTTAACTTAATACTTAGATAAATGAAAATATTCGGAAATGGGATGACTAGATATAAAATTCCTTTTCTATATTTGCCAAATAAGAAGTGCTATGCCAGTTTCCCTCTAGATAAGCATTAAGTATCTATAAATCATTTAGCAAAAAGGAATCTTACCTCTTAAAGTCATTATTCATAAAAAGAAAAAGAAAGACATAGTATGGTGGCGGCTTGCCTTTTAGTAGATCCAAACTTAAAATACAGAGCACGTGGCCGATGCCACGGGCCACATAAGACGCGCCACTGGCAGCTAACATCACAGCACTTAATTACTCAGGGCCACAGAAGTAAAGCGGATGCGGATGTCGTCTATTTATGGGCTCCCGTCACCTTTTTTTTCTCCTTTTCAAGTTCCTCAGCCTCTCTTTGCCAAAATGTTTTCATGTCGAAGTCGAAGGGCCCTCTTCTGGATGCATAGCTACCGTTGGCCTGATCGGGGTTAAATTCTTCATGGACCATGTAATCCGGCATGGAGATGACTGGGACTCTGCAGGGACAGACAGCAGTTACAGCCTGGTGCTCAAAGCCGCTCCTGCTCCCTTCCTTCCATCTCTACCACTGGCTCTCCCGCCCCCCTCTCTCCTTCTGTCTCCCTCCCTCTCTCACTCCCTCCCTCCTTTCCTTTCTCCTCTCTCTTTCCCTCTGTCTTCCTCTCTGGCTCTCTTTCTTTTTCTCTTTTCTTCTTCTTCTTTCCCTCTCTTTTTCTTTTTGTCCCTTCCTTATTCTCTTCTCTTCCATCTCTCTTGACATAGGCACCACCCATCCTCTTTGAAAACACAGATGAGCCCTCCCTCCTGTGCCTGCTAAACAGGATCGGGAGGCCCACTCCAAAATCACAAGGTCTCAACATTAGTAAAACAAGATATACTAAAATATGAATTTATAAAACATACCTTCTGAAATAATTATTTCTTTTAGAGTAGCATCTACTAGTTCGACTTCTTAAAATAGCTGTATATTCCTAAACATTTACCATTTAACATGATCATTTAAAATAATAAAAACATTCTCTGTTTCCTGTTGGATGATCATGTTTCATGACTAGCAACCAGTCTTCCCATACACACAGCGCATGCAGGAGGGGCAGCCAGAGGCACTGGAATGCTTTAGCCTTTAGATCCCTGAAGGTACCATCTGTACACATAGCCAGGTTTGCACAGGGAAGAACACTGGATTCAAACTTCACACAGTAGCTCACACGGCAGCACGCATGACCTCACGCAGTGTCTGAGGGGCTGCAGGGGTGCCCCCATGTTCTGCTCCTCGTTTGCACTTGTTCAGGGATCCAGGAGGCTGAGAAGAGGCCTCAGCTACAGAGTGGGCATCAGGGGCAGGGCTGAGGAGTGGGGTCCTGGGCACCACTGCAGTAAGGCACCTGAAGGAGGCAGCTGGGAGCCTCCGAGAGAGCAAGTGAGGAGACCAGGGAGCAGCAGTCAGAGGCTGGGAATGCAGGCTTGGCAGATGGTCGCAGATACCCAGTAAGAGAAGCCGGGAGTGTGGCTGAGCTGCTCAGGAAGCCCAGATGTGAGAAACAGTACCTCTCCCCGGCCCTCCCGCTTTTGATATGGTCTGAGGGCTGGAAGAAGCCTGCGGAGACAGCTGAGCATTGAAAACAACAAAGGGAGGGACAATTTAAAAAAAAAAAAAAAAAAGGCAGTGTTAAGTTGTAGCTCCCGGATCTTCAGTGAAGGAAGGATTTCTCCTGCAATTCCCACTGTTCACATCCTCTGCCTGTCCCAGGACCTGGAGAAGGTGGTCTGCAGTCCAGAGGAGGGCCGGGTCCCAGGAGGACGGAACACACTGAAGGCCCCAGAAATAGATCATCACTAGGAGGCTTGGACAATTGGTAAGGACATACGGGGTGGGAGGCAGCAGCAAAGGAACAGGGGTACAAGCAGACTGGAAGAAAAAGTCCATGTGGCAGTGTGGGTATGGGAGGAAGGGGCATGCCTGAGGTAAGGCTCTCCAGGAGCACCCCAGAGACATGAGGTATCTCCACCTCCCCCAGAACTGACTGTCGATTCAGGACACCCAGATAGAGCAGGAGCCGTTGTCAGCTGCAAGAAGATGCCCAGCTGCTTAGAGTCCTGGCCCACCGGGCATCCCTCAGTCAGAGCTCAGGGTCAAGGGCGCTCAGGGAACCCATCCCTCCACATGTGCCTGGGATACTCGGGTCCTACCCTCACCTCAGGCTGGCCTGACCTGCTCTGTTCCTGCAAGCACAGGCAGCATTGCCCTGTGCAGGAGTGCCCCCCTTCTCCTTCTTCCCCTTCTAAGCCTGTCTCTTCTTGCTCAGCTCATCCACTTTGATGTAACCTATTAGCTCAGAGTATCCTTTTTTTTTTTTTTTTTGAGATGGAGTCTTGCTCTGTTGCTCAGGCCTGATCTTAGCTCATTGCAACCTCCACCTCCTGGGTTTAAGCAATTCTCCGGTCTCAGTGTCCCAAGTAGCTGGGACTAAAGGTGCACACCACCATGCCAAGCTAATTTTTGTATTTTGTATCTGGTGAGACAGGGTTTCACCAGATTGGTCAGGCTGGTCTTGAACTCTTGACCTCAGGTGATCCACCCGCCTCAGCCTCCCAAAATGCTGGGATTAGAGGCGTGAGCCACCGCACATGTTCATTTTAAACAACAGGGAGACCAGAATCCTGAAGACAAAAGATGCATTGTGACCATGGCAGAACATTCAAATAACACTGGATAACAGCCTGGATATATCTATGGTGGTCCTATTTTCAAGCCAAAAAATGGGGAAATGACCTGAAATGATTTTTTAATTTTACTTCTCAATCCAAGAGAGGTGGTTTTGGAGATAAAGTGTACATGTCCACAAATAGGAATTTCTAAGACATTTCAAATATTATGGGAACATTCACTCCCCATAACTCAATAATGAGCATAGAAACTTAGAATTTCATGTATTTCTAGCTTGTTAGGCACTGCCTTTTGTCTTTAACAAGAATCCTTTGGGATGGATTATTTCTATGATAGGCGGACGTGGTCAGTCCTGCAGTTCCGTTTACCAAGAAGGAGTCCAAAGACACAAGACTCTAGGGCGGCACAAAATGTCACAGGTTTCTGGAACTCGGGTTTTATGACCACCTAGGCTACGTCCCCCAAAGAGCAGGCTATTATAAAAGAGAACCTGAAGTCGTCATACCACATGCTTGCTATCAGTATTGGGCTATTTTCTTTCCTGTAAAGATCAACAAAAACGTGAGTGCTTTAAGATACTTACTCTCGCTGGCTGGCTGTCGGTGGCTTGCTGTGGTGGATATACCAGTCTGGCAGGGAGTAGGCCACCGGGGAGCCTTTCCTGGTCCCAGGGGCAAAATGCTTCAACAAATCTCAAAGAGAAAATGACATGGCTGTGAGACACACCACCACCCCTACACAGACACACAGCATTGCCAGTGACGGGCTCAATTTACAAGGGGAACTGTGAATCTCCCTGAGGTTGCCTCTGGGATCCATGGGCTAACAGAGCATCCCTGATCCTCACCTGTCTCTGCACAGACTGACAGGTGGGTGTCCTGCTTTGTGCTCAGGCAGGGGCATCCTGTATGCCTCCCTCCATCTCACTCTTTGCGGATCTGGACAAAGACCAGTTCCTGGAGGGGGCCCATCCTTCCGCAGCTCAGGTCTCCGGGGGCTGCACATACTGGCTCCCTCATCCTCAGCTACCCCCACACCATTCTCCAAGCATAGGACAGTCTGACTGTCCTTTGCCACTGTGGAACTGTCCCTAACCCCACTCTACCATTTCCGGGAGAAGCCATCCCCTCCAGGTTTCAGATGAGAAGTAGGATACAAGCCCCTGAAAGGTACCTGGGAGATTTCAGTCACCTTGGAGCCAACCCTGAGAAGCACAGAGAACACAGGCTCTTCTCAGAGGCTTAGGCCAGCTCCTGACTCACACACTTACTTTCTAGCTCCCCACACTTCCCTCCCCTGGTGTCAAAAGGCAGGGAGTGGGAAGAACTGACTTTCCTGATGATAAGGACAGCAAAATAATAACAGTGTCCGTGGCAGCAGCAGGCAACTTTGGTTGACCTATTATTATCAGTAAGACATTATTTTTTTGAGACGGAGATCCACTCTTGTTGCCAAGGCTGGAGTACAATGGCATGATCTCGGCTCAATGCAACCTCCACCTCCCTGCAACCTCCGCCTCTTGGGTTCAAGTGATTCTCCTGCCTCAGCCTCCCAAGTAGCTGGGATTATAGGTGCACACCACCACACCCAGCTAATTTTGTATTTTTGGTAGAGACAGAATTTCTCCATGGTAGTCAGGCTGGTCTCAAACTCGTGACCTCGGGTGATCCACCCGCCTCAGCCTCCCAAAGTGTTGGGATTATAGGTGTGAGCCACCACACCCGGTCTCTTTGTTGTTGTTGCTGTTGTTGTTGAGAAAATTTTAACTTTCCATTTTTTTTTTTTTTTTTTACACTTTTAAAACACTTTTCATTGTTAAATGTTTTGGACTTACAGAAACATTGCAAGAATAGTATGCATTTCCCTATACCCTGCACCTAGGCTCCCCAAATGATATTTTACCACATTTGCTTTATGTTTTCTCTCTTTTTATCATTTTATTGTTACTGTTTTCAGAATGATCGGGCAGCGTGTTGCAGACACAGTGCCCAGTCCTCCCCCTATACCCCAGGGAATGTTGCTTAAGGACATTCCTGACATAATCAGGGCACAAGGATCACAATCAGGAAATTGCTGTTGATGCAATTCTCTTATCTGATTTACAGACATTTCAAGTTTGTCCCCTTAATGTTCTTTTAACCAACAGCAGGAGGTAAATCTAAGAAAAAGTCTAAGTCCTGTTCTCTGAGCTTCACACCTAGTCCATTAAATTGTTTGGTCCAGGCTTTTTCATATTAAAGCAAAGATTTCACCATTTTCCTTCCCGTTTTCTCTCTGACCATCCCCACAGGGGTAATGGCAGCCAGAAGAAAAAAGAAGTTAGTGTCTCTGCAAGTCACTGACCCCAAGGCTGGCTCTGAGACATTTTAGATGTGGTCTCTCAACCGTCTGGTCAAGAATTTCTATTGAGCTCAAATGCCTTATTTTTTTTAGCATGGTTAAGCAGTACTTTCTCAATTAAATCATGTATCAAAATTTGACCCTCCTCAACATCACCACTGAAATTCATCTATGGTCTTCATCATCTCAAATATTTTCATACAAAGGACAAGCCATAGTGAGAGTAAAAAACAGGAAACAAAACCTTTTCACAAATTAGCCAAGAATCTCAAGAAGCCAGGAACTTTCTGAATTTCTCTTTGTAATAAGAACATAACATGGGTGAGGTCAGGGCTGAATTATCGCAAAGGCATTACTCCGAAGAAATATCCTACACAGGCAATTCCGCGTGAATCAGCCTATTTATTCTAACACCATAAAAATGAGCTCATCCCTGGAGATCATGCCCATCACTACACCGACTTAATTAACCCATATTTCCAAAGGCCCTAAGCGAAACGTATGGACTCTGTAGTAATGTTTTTGTATGGAAGGAATTAGGTACAGATCCCCACCCCACCCCCACCCCCCGCCACTGCCCGCGAGGCTGCCACCCTGAACAGGGCAGGAGGCTCCGCGCATGGGGGGCTCACCGGGCCTGCCGCCTTGTTTCGCCAGCTTCACGTATTCAGAATCTGTTTCTTTTATCCAGTGTCTCCGAGTCCCAGGCAAGTTCCCGCTGTGTGAGTCTCCCAAATTGCTGAGACCTGGGATCTGGGACGCTGGCGGGGCATCCACGGCCTTCTCAGAGCGCTTCACCGGGACGTGGTAATACCAATCTATGGAGGAGGGGGCGGGGGCCATGCTGTTGCTGTGTGTCAAGAGTGTCTCTATGCAGACAACGTCTCCAGGGCAGTGCAGGCCACAGAGCCCATTAGCAAGGAAGAGAATGCCCTCTTCATAACACCAGCCATGCCACCCAGTCTGTACTGCCCACCAAGATGCCACCACTGGCACCAACCCAGGGGAAAGGTGCAAGGGCTCAGCCTTTTTCATTGGGTACCCCAAAAGGTACCCAAGGCCCATTATGTCTCTGTCTCTCTCTCCTAATCCTCCATAAAAATAAAATAACTGTATTTTTGTTATGTTGGGGAACATACATTCCTGAAAAATCCCAAATCACTTAAAACATTACAGGTAAGCCTATGGAATACATGGCTAAATGTTGACCAAGATTTGCTAAATTTAGTGTGCTAAAAATACTGAAATCTGAGTTCTGTCACAGAAATAACAGCCTGTTTGAACACATTTACCAATAGCACAAGAATGAGAAGAGGCAGGACTAGGGAGTGGTCAGAGGCCTGGCCACCGAGCAAGGGCGCTTGAATCAGCTCAGAAGCTTCTCTCCACGTGAATGAGTACAGCATGAGTTCCCACATTCCCTCCACCCAGATTCCGCAGGTGAGAGTTCATCTCACCTTATCACTCTCCCTCTCCCTCTTTTTCTGTCCCTTTCATTATTATTATTGTGTAATTACTGTTTTCAATAATAATGGCTTTGCTTATGCCTGAGGCCAAAGAGGACAGTGAAAGGTGGCCAGAAGTCTAAACATTCCTGAAAAGTGTTGGAAACAAGTGACCACGTATTATGGAAAAACTTCTCAGCTGGAGAATCAGAGATTCCTAAGGTGACTGTGTTTGGCTCCCTTGAGAAAGATCGAGTTGGAACACAGTGAGTGTAGACTGCATGACTTCTGTTATGAAAGGTCCCACGAAGAAGCCAGGCACAATGGAGCGGAGGAGGGGAGCTGTTCTCTGTCCTTCCTCCTTTCCCAACTGGAGCCCATGCAGAAAGGGGCTGTGGACAGAGTAGTTCACATGGGCCTGGTGAAGCCATGAGGTTCCCTAAGGCTTTGAGCTGAGGGCATCCAGGACAGACCCTGCAGGCTGGCTTGGAACCACCCAGGAGACTCCCTGGAGTCCTATGGGAGCTTCTGTCAAGTGAGTTGGCAAAATCCCAGGGACCTGGAGGTATCCATGTTTATTGGTGACTCCACAGAGAGAAGAGATCTGGGGCACTCAGACAACTGGGGTTCTAGGTAACTATTTGAACCTGATATTGACTAACCAGATGCCCAAATATAAGAAAAAATACCACACCTGATTGAAAACTTTAGAAACAAAACCCAAGAAGAATGTAAGATATGAAAGATGCAATTAATGTGAATTAATGTGACACTATGACTGGATGGATGCAATAGCCCTTATGACAATGTACTGTCTCAGGTCAGTATGTTCGGAGTCTAACACAATACCCTCTTCCTGGGTAGTTATAATGTCTAATTTTATGTGTAAACTTGGCTGGTCCATGGTACTCAGATATTGGTAAAGCATTATTTTAGTTGTGTCTATGAAGATTTTTTTTTAGATGAAAATATCATGTAACATAGTAGAATTTGAGTGAAGTAGATTGTCCTCTGTAATGTGGGTGGGCTTCCTCCAATCAGAGTAAACCAAAAATAAAATTCTAAGCCCCCCACCTGACTGAATAACGCCCCCACTCAGCCAAGCATATTCCAAAGTAAACCTGAAAAACTAGTTTAGGCCATAACAGGAAGGAGGTTGGACAGGCCTCCTTATATACTCCTCCCTTTGGAATTCAGGCACAGCTGACCAGCATTATCATTAAAACGGGGATCATAAGACTGAAAAAACAGACTCTTTGTGGTCATCAGAGACCAAATTGCAACCTGAGTCTAGTAGAGCATCATATGACAGCAGGTCCTGAAAGAAATCAAAGTATTTTACCCCAAAATATATTTCTTTGACATAGTTTGAAATGGTCCTACAAAACTATCTCTTGTGGGAAAATCTACATTCCGTAGAGAATCCCCTTCCCTTTCCAGCTCTTTTCCTGATCCAAGAGAGAATTAACTGAGTTTGACACCTTTTTAGGTCTGATAAAACATGTTTACATCTACTCTCTTTGAAGTTGCCTACCTAGAGACTTCATTGACATAATAAAAACCTTAGTCTCCACAACCCCTTATCTTAACCCAGTCACTCCTTTCTATGGATTCCTTGTCTTTGGATAATAACTTGCAACCAATTACCAATCAAAAAATCTTGAAATGCACCTATGATCTGGAACCAACCCTCGTTTTATGGAGTTTGACTCTTTTTTATGGGCCATTGAAAGTCTTAAGAGAAAAGAATGAGATCCCCCAGGAAGAGGAAATTCTTCCTTCAGACTAACCTGGAACTCAAACTGCGACATCAGCTCTTCCCTAGGGCTCCAGCCTCCTGGTCTGCACTGCAAATTTCAAGCCTGCCAGCCTCTACAGTTATGTGAGCCAATTCCTTAAAACAAATCTATCTATCTATGTATGTATATGTATACAGATAGACATGGATATCTGTCTATCTATGTATATATATATGTGTATGTAGATAGATGATATATATGTAGATAGATGATATATACATACAAGTATATATACATACACTTTCTATATACATACCCATATATACATAGATGGATTATATAGATATACATAGATATATAGATAGATTATATATAGATATAGATATAGATATTCTCTCTATATATAGAGATATATGATCTATATATATATAGATACATATATAATCTATGTATATATGTATATGTATGTAGATAGACATGCATATGCTGTTGGTTATATTGCCCTGGAGAATGCTGACTAATACAGTAGATGCACAGGAAAATAATACTGAATAAACTGATTCACGTAAGCACAGAGAAATAAGAATAAATCATCCTTTAAAGCTAAAAGATTAGACATCAAATTTTTAATGGATGGGTTTTAATGCAGACAATCTTTTAGGTATCCAAAGGATATTAAATAGCTG
Organism: Saimiri boliviensis; assembly: GCF_048565385.1. Lineage (NCBI taxonomy): Eukaryota > Metazoa > Chordata > Mammalia > Primates > Cebidae > Saimiri > Saimiri boliviensis. The sequence goes on from NC_133458.1 coordinate 109,482,571, forward strand.
AATCAACACTATGTGGTTTCAAAAAGGAAAGAAAAGAAAGATTGGAAAAGTTTTAAAGACTTACATAAAAGATCATAGAGAATCAATTTAAGAATGAATAAGAGAATTTAGCAGCTTCATACTCTGATCCTATTCAGTTCAAATATTTTCTTTAGAGAGAAAGCATTTGATTGTTGTTTTATTTTTTCTGTCTATGTTTTGATTACTAATTAATCCACAGAGAACAGTGTGTCTTCTACCTTCTCATTACTGGAAGCTGTGGACAGGCACTAAACTCGAATCTGGTTGGCCATTTATAAATGCATATGAAGAAAGCACTCAGAGAGCAAGGGCTCAGATCAGTAAGAACTAACTGTGACCACCACACACACACACACACACACACACACACACACACACAGAGAGAGAGAGAGAGAGAGAGAGAGAGAGAGGGTTAAAGGGACTAAGAGTTATCTCAGCTTTTATCATGCAAAAAATCATTGGTACTTGTACGATATCAATCATTTGCTATTCTATAGATTTTTTCTATATAGCCTTCCCTGCCTTCTCATTTGTGAAATATTAGTACTCTTATTTTACCAGTGAGGAAACATGGTCTGTGACAGTCTATGAGATGAACTGAAGATCCCCCAGCTCTCCTGGTCTCTAAGGCACAAGGAAGTGTGTTATATGCTCACCTACCCACAGGGGCACAGGCTCCTGCTTTAGGCTACTGTGACCTTACAGAACAGCTGCAGAGCCACTTACTAAGTGTATAACCTTGGGCAATTTACTCCAAACTCTCTAAAATGGGGGTAATGTTCCCTCGTAGGGTTGTTATGAGGTTAAATGAATTAGTGTATAATACAAAGCACTAAGAACAGTGCCTGGCAGTTGTTAGTGTTCCTTAGGGCTGTTCATACAGACAAGGCCACTAGAAGGCACCAAGAAATCACATAAAGGCTCCAGAACCCACTGGGAGAAGGCAAATCAGCCAGACTTCCTGCGCTGTCCCTTGCCCAGTCCCCAGCATGGCCACACTATCTCCAACAGTGGTCACAAGGTAGAGCTCTGGGATAGAAGCTTGTTTAGAGTATGAAGAAGGGCCATATTTGGTTTACTTCTGAGCAGACGTGCTGGCTCCAGAGTGCCGACCAGCTCCAACTCCGCTGTCCCAGCTGACCCTCTTCTCTACCCTCTTGCAGCCTTTCTCGAATAAAAAAAGAAAAGAAAGAAGACAGCATCTCCAGACTTTTTTCCTTCCCCTCTCCTCCGCTTCAAACCCCATCACATAAGAAGACATGAAGCTCACTGAATTCCTTTTCCTGTATCCAGACCCTGAAACCAGAACATATATTTAACTTGTTTGGGGTCTAAAGTAGGAGCAAGGGCTAGGGATTCACTGAAATACCTAGGTTATTTTGCTAGAAAAGAAACTTCCCAAGTCAACATTGAGGAACGCACTTGTGAAAGTTGCGTAGGGTTGAACTAGGACAGAGAAAACTTCCAAGGGATCCTATTGCTCCAGATTGAACCAAAGTAGGTAGCCTTGGTTCTCTCTCGTTGAAAAAACAAAAACAAAAACAAAAACAAAAACAAAAACAACAATACTTCCCCCACTCATATTTCTCTTTAAGTCTTGATTTCACACTCAGGCACAGGAGCAGCGCGTGGCTTGCTTTGACTTGTTAGTTTTATCACTTGATCCTCTACCCCGGCGGTTCACACCCCCCTTCCCGCCCACATAGAGGACAATGGATCCATAGTGCGTCTAGCAAGCAGCCGGCTCTTTCGGCCAGGACGCGCTGAGGGCGCACTCACCGCAGGGAGCGTAGCGGTGCGTGGCGCCCTGCAGTTCCTTGCTGGTATTCCTCATGGCTGGGCGCTGCACGCTGCGGGAAGAGACAGATGCTGCCGGACCTGGTGTTCGCAGGTGCGCTGGGCAATGCCGGCCTGACCCGCTGCCAGGAGCTGCAGCTGCAAAGGTAAAATCCGCGCGCCCCGGCTCGGTCTGTCCGTCCGCCTCCACCTGACACGCCTGCAGGCACCTTACGTTGGCCAAGGGCTGGCATGTCCATGCAGGGTATGGGGCAGGGGGCATGCTCAAGCCAGGTAAACAGAAGCGAGCACATCACGGCGGTATACAGCAGGGCACGTCCACACAGAGAACACAGCAGGGGCGTACGCACTCCGGGTACACAGCAGGGGCACATTCACGCGGGGTATTCAGCAGAGACACGTGCGTGCGGGGCACACAGCAGGGGGCACGTCGCGCCGGCAATCCAGGACAGGCACGTCCATGCCAGGTGCTCAGCCGGTGCACACAGAAAGGGTAAACAGCAGGTGACCAAGGGCCGCGGGACTCGGGCTGGCTGGGAGATCCCGCCCTGTGCTCATCCCAACCCGGCGACGAGAGGGTCCCCTCCCTCCGGCCCCAGGGCGCACTGCCCACACCGCGAGCTCCGCACGGTGGACAAGGACAAGGCCCCAGTGAGCACCCCCATTGCCCTCGGGCTCACCAGCTCCCCGCGGGTCTCCGTGGGTGCTGCCAGCGGCGCCCGGGGTTGGAGTTTGTACAGGGCTGGCGGGCTGCGGCCAACCAACCCAACTCCCAGCGCGCCACGGAACCACAACATCCGCGTCGCCAGGGCAACGGCTGAACGGCCAACCGGCGGGCGCGGCGGGATCACTGGCAGCCAATAGGGGTAGCCTGAGGGGCAGCTGTGAGCCAATCAGGGCCGGGAACGCGGCGCGGGCACCGCCTGTCAACTGCCCAGAGCCCAGAGCCGGACCCGGGCGGGGCAGCGCCGCGATGCCTCGAGTAGCCGGACCCGGCGCTGCGGGGAAGGGAGCAGGGCGTTACAGGTGCAGGGGTGTGGGGAGTGGGGACGTGCGCGCAGGGCCAGAGTCAGGCCTCAGTCGTCCTCTAGCCGCTCTGTCTGGGAACCACAGTTACTGTAGAGCAGTCCAGACACACACACACACACACACACACACACACACACACACACACAGAATTTACTAAGAAGATGCAGAAATAATAATTCACTTAGTAAAGGAATCCTTAATTTTAGACAAATTTGCTTGCAAATTTCTCATCTAATGCATTTTTTAAAAGATTAAGTACTTGGAAATTGTGTGTCGATAGTAAAATTATCATGCGAACATTCTTCCTGATATTATTTGGGCATATTTCTGTTTTGTAAGTTTTTTTTTTTTTTTTTTTTTTTGGAGACGGAGTTTCGCTCTTATTACCCAGGCTGGAGTGCAATGGCGCGATCTCGGCTCACCGCAACCTCCGCCTCCTGGGTTCAGGCAATTCTCCTGCCTTAGCCTCCTGAGTAGCTGGGATCACCCAGCCCAGCTAATTTTTTTGTATTTTTAGTAGAGACGGGGTTTCACCATGTTGACCAGGACGGTCTCGATCTGTTGACCTCGTGATCCACCTGACTCGGCCTCCCAAAGTGCTGGGATTACAGGCTTGAGCCACCGCGCCCGGCAGAATGAAGATTATCTATC